>NW_028249341.1:0-96092 GCF_964263255.1 Lissotriton vulgaris
TTTGAAGGAAGTGGGAATTGGATATATATATATATATATATATATATATATATATATATATATATATATATATATATATATATATATATATATATATATATATATATATATATATATATATATATATATATATATATATGAAAACTGTTTTCTCGCAAGGCGAGATTGGTAAGAAGGCACTCACGCGACTTAGTTTTAGTGAAAGGCGGATTTATTTAACAGTTGCTGCCATGCCCATATATATATATACATTGTGCAAAGCAAACAGGGGGGTCGACGCGTTTCGGCTGTTGCCTTCAACTGGACCATAGAGTCCCACCTTCTAAACAGACTAAGTGCTTAGATCCCTCATTTGTGTTAGTTAAAAAATAGACTAGACCATTGACCCACAGTAATGTTTTTGGGCCAAAAGTGGACAACATTTTTCCTCTTACTTTACGTTTTTAAAGTGCATTTTTTTCATTCTCACTTATTTCCATTTTTAACATTAGTTAAAAATATTTTCTCACTTTAAAATACGTTTTTCACTTTTCTTATGTTATCTCAAAATTTTAAACAGTGAAGTACTAGAACTTGATGTTTTCGAAACTCAATAAAGTTTTTGTTCCATCCACTGTTTTAGGGTAGAGAAGAGTAATAGGAAAGAAGGAGTATAGGGGAGAGATAAAGAAGAGCATTTAGGATAAAAGGGGAAAGAAAAAAGCAGTGCAGAGGGTCTAGAAGAGTTTTTAAACCAGATGAAGTCAAACTTCTAACTGTAAAGTACATTGTTTCCACAATCATCACATATCCAGGCTCTACTGTAGACAGGGAAATCTGCTCCTTAACCATATTCAAACTGCAAGACTGTCAATATTTTTTCCAATATATTTTTTCTCTCATGTAATTTTCTCAGAACAGAGGTCCCCAATATGTACCAAATTCAAAAACATTTCCAAAGTTTTTTCTTTCAATATCAAAATAGCAGGTAAACTGACATGTTTATGCTAAAAAATGCTAAAAAATGCTGCTATATATCTTCACGTATTCTGGTTCTTATTCAACATTCCATCACGTTCTCTGGAGTTTTAACGTGACATGTGCCTGGTGCAAATAGTCGTATTATGCCAAATCTAGTATCAAAGTCCATTTATAAAACTTCATGACGTCTTTTAGCTGCATCTCCATCCCTCTTTTGGAGTCAGATTTTTAAAAGTGCCTAGTGCATTGTGCAAGTACATTGTGCAATTTTTGCATTTCAAAGAATCTGTCTCCAATTATTTATGGTTTTAGAGGGTGGATTTGTTATTTTCCTCTTCCATCTTTGAACTTGATATTGTGCTGTCAAATGCATAATACAGAGACATTGTGCACGTTTGGAATATTGCTCCAATTGTTCTTGATTCTCATGAAGGATAAAGGGACTACTGCATTGTGCAATCTTATTGTGCAAATTTCGCAATTTAAAAAAAAAAAAAACATGTCTCTCGCTAGTTGATATTAAAGTGCCTTTTAAAGTGGGGATTAATAATTAGATTTCATGAGACATCGTCCGGGGCATCTATTCCGATATTTTCAATAATCTTATAGTCCTGCTGTTTTTTCTTTTGGACTACACGACCATAGGCAGTTCTTCCATAATTAGCATCACCTTTTACCCTTTTATTTCCCAATTCTTTTCTTTAATCTTCTAATAGACTTGTATGGTTTGTAGATCCCCCTAGCTCTTTCGTTCGAGATTATGATGTATACTGTTTAGAATGTTTATGTTTGTTTAAGCAAATTGAACTGTACGCTGGTTTCATGGATTTTTACAGATAAACATACAGCTCAACATCCATATTATGGCCAAACGGTTTCTCTGTTCCCAGTGCCAAGATGAATTTCGACTCTGCTCTTCTTAAGTCCAGGGTTCTGTCTCCCCCTCTTTCGTTCTGTTTTATCATTTTGGTACCAAAGTATCTCAGCCCTTGGGTATTACCCTGATGTTCCTCTGAGAAGTGTTTGGCCATGGGGTACGCTAGATCCTTATTCTTTATGGCTCGGAGGTGTTGTAGGATCCGTAATTTGAGTTTGTTAATCGTACTCCCTATGTACATTTTCTTGTAAGGACATTCTAATACGTATACTACGTATTTTGATTCACACGTAATGTGAGCCGTAATCAATTCTCTCTTTACATTCAGCAGTGGAAATGTATGAGTATTTTGTCCATATTCACAAGCTTTACACTTTTCCAAAATCCGGGAGTTGTTAGCCTTGTACCTTTTTTTTTTCCTTTTTGCTTGATTCCAAGTGGCTATGTGCCAATAGATCTCCTAGAGAGGCAGTCTTCCAGTACGATATTTTTGGAGTCGATGGTAGATTTTTCTTTAGGGAATCATCAAGTAGTAAGATCTTTCAGTGCTTTTTGATGATGTTTCATACGCACCTATTTTCCACATTAAAGTCCAGGATAATCCAAGTAATATCTTAATTTTCCTACTCTTCTTGCTCGCAAAGTAGTTCAGATCTTGGTTTCTCCATAACTCTGTTTTTGGCACCTTCAACAACATCCAAGGGATAACCTCTTGCCAAGAATCTAGTACTTGTTTCTTCTAGATTTAGTTTGATATCGGCAGGTTCGGAGCACTTCCTCTTAGTGCGGAACATCTCTCTGTACAGGATGTTCCATTTGAGATGTTGCGAACGTCCACTGTTTGCATGCAAGATACTATTTGTGGCAGTTGGTATCCTGTGGAATCTAGTGTAGAGTTTTTGTTTTTTTACAAAGACTTCCACATCCAAATAAATCACTTTTGTCTTGCTACAGGTAGATATAAATGACAGGCTGCAGTCATTCTGATCAAGACTTTGGAGGAATTCTTCGAGACTCTACTGATCTCCTTCCCAGATTAAAAACAAGTCATCAATATATCTCATCCACGATTTGATGTTTGACTTGAATTTGCTCTGCAGGATACCTTCTTCCCAGACTGCCATAAATAAATTTGCATACGTTCGAGCAAATGACGTCCCCATTGTTGTGCCTTGCCTTTGGAGCAACACCTCCCCATTGAACAAGAAAACATTATGGGTTAAGCAATGGCTCAACATATCTGGGATCATCCCAGAGTGCTCCAAGAAACTCAAAGATCTAGTTTTCAGGAAGCTGCTGACTGCTGCATGGCCATCCTTGTGAAGTATCGATGTAGACAATGAGGTTACATTGATTGTAACCATGGTTTGTTCATTGTTCCAGTTGATGTTCTGTAATTGTTCAAGAAGGCTGTAGTATCCCTAAGGTATGAGGGAAGTGACAATACATATTCCATCATGAACACATCGATGAAATGCGAGGTTTTCTCCAGGAGTGACACCATGGAACTGACGATTGGCCTACCTGGGGGGTTAGTGAGCGATTTGTGCACTTTCGGTAGGAAGTAGATGGTTGATGTTGTCGACTTAACCACCTCAAGATAGAGAAATTCCTCAAAGTTGATTAATCTCCTTTCTTTCCAGGTCAGCAATTGCGAGTGATATTCTGTAGTCCATCAGTCCATAGGGTTCTTCTCCAATTTCTGATAGTGTGCCTGATTAACTATGGGCGGAAAATCCGCTCACGGAATTTGCGGTCTTTCGACAATTTCGCAATCCGTGAATCTCACGAAATTGCCGAAAAGTCCGCAAATCCGCTCACGGCGGATTTCAGTTAAGGCAGGTGCTCGAGTTGAAGAAAGCTAACTTTGTAACCATTTTAGAATGGCACTGGCAAGCTACTAGAGTTGCATCTTGCAAGTAAGCAACTCTGGCAGCTTGTCGGCGCCATTCTAAAATTATTACTAAGTTAGCTTCAACTCGGGCACGTGCCTTAACTCTGTAAGTGCTTCCTGTGGGCCAAAAATTAAACCTCAACAGGAAGCACTTACAGATATAAATAAAGCAGGTGCCTGAGTTGAAGCTCAAATTCAGTAACGTTTTTCTCAGCCCAAAACATTAGTGAGCACGGTCGAGGCTGGGCAAGTGTGCTTTAACCCCATATCTGCCGTCGAAAATTATCTGTAATACTCAAGGGAGGTCTTTGAATCCATGAGTTTCTCGAGCGCAACCCCCGTGTAGTTCCTGTGACCAGGAGGCTGCTTTCTCCTCACCTGCTGCCCTGCTCGCTCTCTGACCCTTTATACACAAGAGGCATGTTAACAACACGCATAGAAGCCCCGGGTCTTTGCATCCATGAGTTTCTCGAGCGCAACCCCCGTGTAGTTCCTGTGACCAGAAGGATGCTTTCTTCTCACCTGCTGCCCTGCTCGCTCTCTGACCATTTACACAAGAGGCATGTTGACACGCATAGAAGCCCCGCCCGTTTGGCCCCGCACCACACACTAGCGGTATCAAACGTCTTCCCGCCCTTTCCCAACTATGATGGACAGCTCACTCAAGGGACCTCGGCGCCTTTTGGCGCGGTGGCAAAAATTACAGGCACACTTGATCAGTGGAGACAAATCATCTGGTCCTTTACGCAGCTGCAGTGTAGGAAAAGCACTATACATTTACCCAACTAGCTAGCACTTACTGATTAGCCAATTAAAAGTACTCCAGTTGAGTAGAGGTATTGCACAAAACGGTGGCATCTTTGTGGATAACTATGCAGGGCAGGATTCGTTATGGCACGAGGCTCCTGTCACAAAAATGAAACTTTCAACAGGAAGCACTTACAGATATAGCAGGTGCCCGAGTTGAAGCTCAAATTCAGTTACGTTTGAATCAGCCCAAAACATTAGTGAGCACGGTCGAGGCTGGGCAAGTGTGCTTTATCCCCGTCTCTGCCGTCGAAAATTAGCTGTATACTCGAGGGAGGTCTTTGAATCCCTGAGTTTCTCGAGCGCAACCCCCGTGTAGTTCCTGTGACCAGGAGGCTGCTTTCTCCTCACCTGCTGCCCTGCTCGCTCTCTGACCATTTATACACAAGAGGCATGTTGACACGCATAGAAGCCCCGCTCATTTGGCCCCACACCACACACTAGTGGTATCAAATGTATTCTTGCCCTTTCCCAACTATGATGGACAGCTCACTCAAGGAGCCTCGGCGCCTTTTGGCGTGGTGGCAAAGTTACAGGCACACATGGTCAGAGGAGACAAATCTTCTGGCCCTTTACGCAGCTGCAGTGTAGGAAAAGCACTATACATTTACCCAACGAGGTAGCACTTACTGGATTAGCCAGTAGAAAGTACTCCAGTGCAAATCGCAAAAAAATCCGCAATTTCGCGGATTTTTTTGCAATTTCGCATGAATTCGCAGACCGCAGATCCGCAAAATTCGCCCATACTTATTCCTGATTCCTCAGTTGTCTATACGCCTCAGAGATGTATTGTTCTCGATCCTGTAGGACAATATTCCCATCCTTATCAGCAGCCTCTATGATGATTTTTGGATTGTCCCTCAAATTCTTCAATGCTTTTTGCTCTTTTCGTGTGAGATTCCATGACTGTTTGTTGTATCTCTTCTTCCTGGAAAGTTGGTTCATCTCTTCTACCACAATTTCATGAAATAAGTCAATTTTATTCCCTGGTGGTAGTTGCAGGCAGAATTTGGACCGAGATTTTGGTCCACTTTCTCCACCTTGTTGAGTATTTATTCCTTCTTGTTGACAGATTGCTAGATCACTCACAGTATTTGTGCTGGAGTTTAGGCTATTTGTGGAGCTGTTCCCCAGGTTAGATAGAGTTCTCAGGCCTGGTAGATCGTTTTGATTAAGCTGGGAAACTTCCATGGGTTTGATGTGTGTTCTGCCCCCTGCTGTTGCCGGTTTTTCTTCAAAGTAAAGTAAGAAAGTTGGGGATGTCCATGGTGAAATTTGGGCAGATGGTTAGTCCCTTATTGAGGAGACTGATGTGATCTGCATTTAAAATCATACTGGAATTATTAATGACCAGATCCTTGTTTGACGATATCTTTTTTATTTTTGTTTTTTCTTGTCTTCTCCTCTTTTGAGCCTTGCTCCTTCTTTTGCTGCATCTGTTTCGGGTGGGTTTTGTCCCCTCCCCCTCCCCCATGTGGTTCCTCTTGTCTGGCCGCGCTGTCACGTCTCCATTTGGGCAAGCCTCATTTCCCCACAAAAATCCAGTTTGGAGGCTTCTGTCTCTTCATCTGCGGAGCTCAAGTCTGAGCTTTCATATGCACCCTGGACTTCATGAATGGTGCATTTATCCATCGCCGCTCTGTTACTTAGGGAATCATATTTACTCGTGAAAGTATAGATCCGGCCATTGGCATAATCTATATGATCACGGTTAAATTTGCTGGCCTTCCCCCTCTCAACATAATTTTCATGTTTGGTAAGTTTCTTCTCCATGGCCTCCAACAAGTCTTTTTTCTCCTCATTATTTGGTAGTTTATCCCACTCTTCCTCCAAGGTTTTTATTTTTTCCAGAACACTTTCCAGTTTTCGCTCAGCATGGAGGAGTAAGGTTTTCATTAGCCTTAAGGAGCATTCATTTGTATTCATCTGCCATTGTTTGATCAGATCCAGGTCAAGACCATTTAAAGTGGGCATAATTGAAATGCGTAAGTCTCTAGGCACTCTTTTGAATTCAATATATTTTTCTAGGGTGGCTTTCTCCCACCACTTATTGATTTCCGTTATTTTTGCCTGTTGAAGTTCTCTGATCAAATTCTGTGCAGTCTTCCTCCTTCCTTCTGTTTGTGTACTACTTGAGCTAGGAAGATCCTTGGTCACCATATTTTCATCTAGGAGCTCATTGGCTCTCTGTGCCCGGTTTGGGTTTCTATCCGCCATGTTTCACTTCGTGTGCTTATTTTTATTTATTTTATTTTGATTTTCTTTCCGTTTTTTCTCTTGTTTTATTGTTGTGGGTATTTCACATGCTTAATTGTTTTGCAGTCAGTGTATATATTTTTAACGAGCTTTATAGGTTGCTTTATTTGTGTGGAGTCACTCTTCTTATAACACTCGCAGTTTTCCGAGTGTGTTCAGATCCACCAATATGCCATATTCCGACTATTCTGTAGGCGCGAGACGCAGCACTTGGGACAACAGCCTTGTATTCAGACAGCATCAGCAGTAACGGGGTTGCGTGGTTCATAAGCTGCAGCGGCTTTCGGGTGTAAGCAGAGTCGGCTACGTGATACACCTCCCCCGCTGCCCCTGCAATGTGGTCGGGATCCCGCAACGCCTCCCCCACTTTCCCTGTACTCACCGCACAGTTGTGTCACAGCTACCGCCGCCCGATCTAGTCTCGCTTTACACCGAAGCTTAACAATGTTCCTTCCTTCGGCACAATTGTTGACGGCATAGGCGTCGGACCAGAGGATTCTGTTTCTCAAAGGCAGGGCTGAAACAACAGCCTGGATCCGCTTCGCCTCAGTGGTGGATTGAACGTGGTGTGCAGAACAGATGCTGCACCAATATCTTCAAGAGCAACTCGGCAAGATCCCCACCAGAGTATCCACAGCACAGAGGGAGTCCACAACGCTTTTCCTTTCAGGTAATTTATTTCATTAACACCTTGTGCAAAATAAACAGGGCGGTTGACGCGTTTCGGCTGTTGCCTTCAACTGGACCATAGAGTTCCACTGTCTAAACAGTCTATTTAAAGTGATTAAGTGCCTAGACCCCTCATTTGTGTTAGTTAAAAAATAAACTAGACCATTGACCCACAGCAATGTTTTTTGGTCAAAAGTGGCTGCCATTTTTCCTCTTACTTTACATTTTTAAAGTGCATTTTTTCATTCTCACATATTTTCATTTTTAACATTAGTTAAAAACATTTCTCACTTTAAAATACGTTTTTCACTTTTCTTATGTTATCTCAAAATTCTAAACAGAGAAGTACTAGAACTTGACGTTTTTGAAACTCAATAAAGTTTTTGTTCAATCCACTGTTTTAGGATAGAGAAGAGTAATAGGAAAGAAGGAGTATAGGGAGAGATAAAGAAGAGCAATTAACTCCTTGCATGCTAGTGAAGGAACCACTCTGTTACGAGTCACGAGCGTGCTGTGCTCATGACGGAGTGGTTCCGTCACACTGCAGCCACTCCGCTCACGTGGCACTGATTCCCCACCTGGGAGGGCAAATCAGTGAGTGGGCGGAGCCGTGACGGAACCACTGCGTCATAAGCACAGCGCACCCATGGCTCGTGATGGATTGGTTCTGTCACAAGCATGGCGGCGCTGTGCGAGCCCCCCTCCACCCCAGCGTCGCAGCGGTAATTCCGCCAAGGGGTTAAGAGAAAAGGGGAAAGAAAAGAGCAGTGCAGAGAGTCTAGATGAGTTTTTAAACAGGATGAAGTCAAAATTCTAACTGTAAAGTACATTGTTTCCACAATCATCACAAATCCAGGCTCTACAGTAGACAGGAAGATCTGCTCCTTGACCATATTCAAACAGCAAGACTGTCAGTATTTTTGCAATATATTTTTTATCTCATGTAATTTTCTCAGAACAGAGGTCCCCAATATGTCCCAACTTCAAAAACATTTCCATATATATATTCAATGAAAAAACCATAGGTTTCAGGTACATTATAGTTAGAAATTAGCATTTAAAAAAACCTTAGAAATTCATTTAAAAAACCATAGGTTTCAGGGATGTTATAGTTAGCTGGACATTTCACTCTTTCAAAACCATAGAAATGTGGCCGTTATTGTTAGTTCCGCTAACTATAACTCGCACACCCGCAATGCACTGCTCATGACTTCACATATTACATCATTCATGACATGGTCAATGACATCACTGATGACATCACTGATGACATCATCCAGTGACAATGTGTTCATGTAAAGTTTAAATAAGTTCTATATATATTCCAAGGTGTATTGAATAATGAGTAGGTTTATAAGTGTCTCAATGGAGGATTTAGTAGGTGCATGACTGACTGTATAAGTGAGTGATTAAATGTGTCTTACTGAATGCATGGGTTGGTGACTAAACTGTGTGAATGTCTGTATCAGTCTGTCTGTTGTTGTGCAAGCTGCTGCATGGGTTGGTCAGTAGCTGCATGAGTGTCTATATAGGTTATTGATTGGTTGTTGGAGTATTTTTGGGAGATTGAGTGTGTGTGTGGGTGGTTGGGAGGTGTGTGACTCTGTGCATAGATGTGTGAGTGGTTGATTTACTGGTTGTATGGTTTCAAGAGTGCATGTGGAAACAGCTTTATTCGTGCGTGGGTGTGTGTATGGGTGTGTTGGTGAGTGAATGGATGTCTCAGTGGTACATATCCAAGTAACTACATATGTAAAAGGCAGTGTTTGTGAGAGTTGAAGTATATAAATGAGTCTACATGATAGTCAGTGATTGTGAGACTGGCTGTATGGATGAGTGTGTACTTGTATCACTGATTATATAAGAGAGTACCTATGCGTTAGTATCTGTATGAATAAGTGAGGTGGTGTGTGTATAATTGTATAGGTGAGTAAATAGGAGTGTGATTGATTCTTAGCATGACTGACTAGGTGTGTGAGTAACTGCATGGATTATTGGCGGTGTGTGTGTGTCTATATAGGTGTATGAGAGCATATGATAGTGTTGTATTGATGAGTGACTGCATGTATGAATGATTGTATGGATGAATGAGTAGATGTGTGTGTGTAGACCTAGGAATCAGTGAGTGCGTATGTAGTAACTGGTATTGGTGTGTCAATGATTTAGAAAATGATAGTCTGTATTTTACAGTGGGTGTATCAAAGGTTATATTAGAGTGTGAGGAGGTGCATCAGATTTTCACGCGGATGATGTAATCAGTGATGTCATTTGAGATGTCATCAGTGATGTCATCAGTGATGTCACTGACCATGCCATGAATGATGTAATATGTGACGTCATCAACAGTGCATTGCGACTGCACAAGATATAGCTAGCTGAATGAACTATAACAGCCGAATTTCTATGGTTTTGTAAGAGTGAAATATCCAGCTAACAATAACGTCACTAAAACCGATGGCTTTTGTCAGTGAATTTCTAATGTTTTTTAAATCCTAATTTCTAACTATAACATACCTGAAACCTATTATTTTTCAGTGAATTTCAATGGTTTTTTAAATGCTGATTTCTAACTATGACATCCCTATTACGTCCTCTTGAATCCTGAAGGTCCCTGGTGGCCAAGTAGCTCACCAGGTACATCCAGACCTGCTTTTCAGAGAGGTATTCTGAAGCCATGCCCCTTTTTACACCACGCTGCAAATGAGGCTTCTGGTGCAGTGCTGCTCAGAGGAGGAAGTCCACTTGTGTCTTGAGGTCCTCAGGACACAAAAGGACCTCATCGCCCCACCAGCAGTGCACCAGAAGCCGCGTTTGAAGAGTGGTGTAAAAAAGGGCTTGGCCTCAGAGCACCTCTCTGCAACACTGCCCTGTGGCATTTGCAAGAAGTACCTGGTATACTAGTTGGCCCCCAGGGACCCTCAGGATTGAAGGGGAATTAATCCCCTAACTTAAAACACACCAGAGGGCGCGTTTGCACTGTTGCGCAGGGAGGGGGGGGCCTGATGTGACAAGTATGCAAATGCGCCCAGTGGCGCGTTTTAAGTTGGGTTATTAAGTCTCCTTAAATCCTGAGGGTACATGAGGGACAACTAGCCCACCAGCTACCTCCAGTAAGCTACAAATGGGGGTGGGGTCGCACACTACTCGCGCACTGGCGGTGTCGCCCCTAAGGACTCTGGTCAATGTAGTAACGTGTTCGCGATGCATCATCTTTCGATCTTCTGCTATCTTCGCTGTCTTCGCCATCCCTGGACACGTGTTTCGGGGTTTCACCCCTCGTCAGCAGGGATAGGCAGTGTTCTGGGGTTGCCGATGGCTGCCAATATCTGCCAGGTATAGTACCACACAGGAACGTAGGTGCGGGATCCCAGGCTCGTCAGCCCGCAGCTCAAGGGAGCTTTAAAGTTACAAATGGGGGTGGGGTCGCACACTACTGGCACACCGGCGGTGTCGCCCCTAAGGACTCTGGTCAATGTAGTAACGTGTTCGCGATGCATCATCTTTCGATCTTCTGCTATCTTCGCTGTCTTCGCCATCCCTGGACACGTGTTTCGGGGTTTCACCCCTCGTCAGCAGGGATAGGCAGTGTTCTGGGGTTGCAGATAAGAAATGCATATGTCTAAATACGGAAACACTGTGGTGACACTAGGTCAGTCAGTGTCTATCTCTCCATTACAATGCATCTCTAGGCCCCTTGGTATCGTCTCGATGTGTGACAGGCTGTGTATTTTGAGCACTCCTTGCAGCAGGAGGATGTGCTACCTACTTGTTTTTAATGTAAATTAACCCATTCTTCTGACATAGGCGGGGCATCGGCATGGACGTCAGGAGAGTCAGTGTGCTTTCATTCCTCAGCTGGTTTCATTTAGCTAAAACTTGTTTTCTCTTACTGTGGCGAGCACTGCCTGTGCTCAGACTCAGTGAATAGAAGCCTTCGATGTTATTGGCAGGGAGAGGATGGGTCATTTTAGAGATGCTGACTTTGGAAGTAGGCAATCAGACACGAGTCCCGGCGTCGGCTCAGCACCCTGTGATTCCACTTAGTGCCTAGAAGCCCTCAATGTTATTGGCTGGGAGAGTACGGGTCATTGCAGAGAAGCTGACTTTGGAACTAGGCAATCAGACTCGAGTCCCGGCGTCGGCCTATTTTTAGTGCCCGGGGAGGAATTTTTTTAAATAGATGTCATGGGGGTGGCGGTCCCTGGGGCTGTAGGAGGGGCTGTGTGTCCCTGCACATATTTGAGAAAAGCCCGAGCGGATGGCGGTCCCCTGGGCCTGGGGGGGGCTTGGAGGCCCCCACAAATTAAACAAGCCCCGGGGTTGGCGGGCCCCGGGGTTGCAGGAGGGCACGGGCCCTTCCGCATATTACAAACATAGCCCCGGGGAGGTGGTGGTACCCAGGGCTGCGGGGGCCCCCACTGGCCTCAGCTAATTTTTTTTGGCAATGCCCCCAGGACCTGGCCCACCCAGGGGCCTCAATTAAATGAAGCGCGGGAGCCATTGCTTCATTTTTTTTAAATATTTCAGCGGGAATGGCGCCCTAGCGCAAATTTCGCTGAAATGTAAAAAAAACATACTTTTTTTGGCACTGGGGGTCCTTGTGGGATCCCCTGAGCAGGCCTTATGGGGTCAGGGTGCTTTCACCCTGCTCCCTTTTCTTTTCTTTCACCTTTGTTTTACTGTTTTCTTGTGACTCGGTTCTACCGAGTCACAAGATGGCTGCCAACACTTCCTGCTTTGTAGTGTTGGCAGCCAATCACAGTGAAGCTTGTGCTCTGGAGGTGTCGCGACTCCACCGCGCTTTTAGACAATCAAAACTTTTTCTTTTTCAAATTTCCCAGGAACTACTGAACGGATTAACATATTTAAAAAAAGGTTGCTTTCTGAACCAAATTTGGTGTAATTCCGTTCAGCAGTTTGGGCTGCAGCCCGACCTGCTGAATGGAAAATTACATGGGGAAAACACGTCATGGGACACCCTTTTTTTCTCAGCCTCCGCTTGTCGAATCACCCTGAAACTCTCAAGACAGGAGCTGACCAGAACGGGCCACTAGTTTTGAACATTTTGCGAAGATTCATCAATCCTATGGAAACTAGGTCCTAACTATGACTACCTACTAGCGACCGCCAGCAGATTATATATATATATATATATATATATATATATATATATATATATATATATATATTTTTTTTTTTTTTTTATATATGTATATATGTCCAAAACATAGCTCAGGGCTTTGAAGCCGCACACCGCTGAAAGTTTGGTCACAAACCTTTATTTTGCAAGCACATTGTATCCCCTCCAGTTGCTGTATCCTTCGGCCTGACGCGTTTCGATGCCTTTGTGCATCTCTTCAGAGGCCAGCACAGAGAAAGTTCTTTCGCCGCTCTACTCCCACAGCAATGCTGAATTGATTAGCCTCCGGTGTGCTGTGATTATCACGTTCTTTTCACAACTGCATGCTGGGAAGTGGAGTCTTTGTAGGCAGTGTTAACCCTCCAATGGGTCCCGTCCCTGTGCCTCAATTTAGGATTATTTGATTAGCCCTCCAATGGGCCCCAGACGGTGTACAGTGTGCTTAAGTCCTGCTACTTCCAGCGCCAATACAGACGGGACGTTACCCCCCTCCTGGTCCTTACTTCGGTTCTCAGAGGTGCGTCGCTTCCACGGTCCGAGCAACCGTGTAAACATGTCCAAAACATAGCTCAGGGCTTTGAAGCCTAACACCGCTGAAAGTTTGGTCACAAACCTTTATTTTGCAAGCACATTGTATCCCCTCCAGTTGCTGTGTCCTTCGGCCTGACGCGTTTCGATGCCTTTGTGCATCTCTTTAGAGGCCAGCACAGTGAAAGTTCTTTCGCCGCTCTACTCCCACAGCAATGCTGAATTGATTAGCCTCCGGTGTGCTGTGATTATCACGTTCTTTTCACAACTGCCTGCTGGGAAGTGGAGTCTTTGTAGGCAGTGTTAACCCTCCAATGGGTCCCGTCCCTGTGCCTCAATTTAGGATTATTTGATTAGCCCTCCAATGGGCCCCAGACGGTGTACAGTGTGCTTAAGTCCTGCTACTTCCAGCGCCAATACAGACGGGACGTTACCCCCCTGCTGGTCCTTACTTCGGTTCTCAGAGGTGCGTCGCTTCCACGGTCCGAGCAACCGTGTAAACATGTCCAAAACATAGCTCAGGGCTTTGAAGCCGCACACCGCTGAAAGTTTGGTCACAAACCTTTATTTTGCAAGCACATTGTATCCCCTCCAGTTGCTGTATCCTTCGGCCTGACGCGTTTCGATGCCTTTGTGCATCTCTTCAGAGGCCAGCACAGAGAAAGTTCTTTCGCCGCCCTACTCCCACAGCAATGCTGAATTGATTAGCCTCCGGTGTGCTGTGATTATCACGTTCTTTTCACAACTGCATGCTGGGAAGTGGAGTCTTTGTAGGCAGTGTTAACCCTCCAATGGGTCCCGTCCCTGTGCCTCAATTTAGGATTATTTGATTAGCCCTCCAATGGGCCCCAGACAGTGTACAGTGTGCTTAAGTCCTGCTACTTCCAGCGCCAATACAGACGGGACGTTACCCCCCTGCTGGTCCTTACTTCGGTTCTCAGAGGTGCGTCGCTTCCACGGTCGGAGCAACCGTGTAAACACGTCCAAAACATAGCTCAGGGCTTTGAAGCCGCACACCGCTGAAAGTTTGGTCACAAACCTTTATTTTGCAAGCACATTGTATCCCCTCCAGTTGCTGTATCCTTCGGCCTGACACGTTTCGATGCCTTTGTGCATCTCTTCAGAGGCCAGCACAGAGAAAGTTCTTTCGCCGCTCTACTCCCACAGCAATGCTGAATTGATTAGCCTCCGGTGTGCTGTGATTATCACGTTCTTTTCACAACTGCATGCTGGGAAGTGGAGTCTTTGTAGGCAGTGTTAACCCTCCAATGGGTCCCGTCCCTGTGCCTCAATTTAGGATTATTTGATTAGCCCTCCAATGGGCCCCAGACGGTGTACAGTGTGCTTAAGTCCTGCTACTTCCAGCGCCAATACAGACGGGACGTTACCCCCCTGCTGGTCCTTACTTCGGTTCTCAGAGGTGCGTCGCTTCCACAGTCCGAGCAACCGTGTAAACATGTCCAAAACATAGCTCAGGGCTTTGAAGCCGCACACCGCTGAAAGTTTGGTCACAAATCTTTATTTTGCAAGCACATTGTATCCCCTCCAGTTGCTGTATTCTTCGGCCTGACGCGTTTCGATGCCTTTGTGCATCTCTTCAGAGGCCAGCACAGAGAAAGTTCTTTCGCCGCTCTACTCCCACAGCAATGCTGAATTGATTAGCCTCCGGTGTGCTGTGATTATCACGTTCTTTTCACAACTGCATGCTGGGAAGTGGGGAGTCTTTGTAGGCAGTGTTAACCCTCCAATGGGTCCCGTCCCTGTGCCTCAATTTAGGATTATTTGATTAGCCCTCCAATGGGCCCCAGACGGTGTACAGTGTGCAGTGTGCCTACAAAGACTCCACTTGCCAGCATGCAGTTGTGAAAAGAACGTGATAATCACAGCACACCGGAGGCTAATCAATTCAGCATTGCTGTGGGAGTAGAGCGGCGAAAGAACTTTCTCTGTGCTGGCCTCTGAAGAGATGCACAAAGGCATCGAAACGTGTCAGGCCGAAGGATACAGCAACTGGAGGGGATACAATGTGCTTGCAAAATAAAGGTTTGTGACCAAACTTTCAGCGGTGTGCGGCTTCAAAGCCCTGAGCTATGTTTTGGACATGTTTACACGGTTGCTCAGACCGTGGAAGCGACGCACCTCTGAGAACCGAAGTAAGGACCAGCAGGGGGGTAACATCCCGTCTGTATTGGCGCTGGAAGTAGCAGGACTTAAGCACACTGTACACCGTCTGGGGCCCATTGGAGCGCTAATCAAATAATCCTAAATTGAGGCACAGGGACGGGACCCATTGGAGGGTTAACACTGCCTACAAAGACTCCACTTCCCAGCATGCAGTTGTGAAAAGAACGTGATAATCACAGCACACCGGAGGCTAATCAATTCAGCATTGCTGTGGGAGTAGAGCGGCGAAAGAACTTTCTCTGTGCTGGCCTCTGAAGAGATGCACAAAGGCATCGAAACGCGTCAGGCCGAAGGATACAGCAACTGCAGGGGATACAATGTGCTTGCAAAATAAAGGTTTGTGACCAAACTTTCAGCGATGTGCGGCTTCAAAGCCCTGAGCTATGTTTTGGACATATATGTATATATATATATATATATATATATATATATATATATATATATATATATATGTATGTATATATATATATATATATATATATATATATATATATATATATATATATATATATATATATATATATATATATATATATATATGCATACATATATATATATATATATATATATACATATATGTCCAAAACATAGCTCAGGGCTTTGAAGCCGCACATCGCTGAAAGTTTGGTCACAAACCTTTATTTTGCAAGCACATTATATATATATATATATATATATATATATATATATATATATATATATATATATATATATATATATATATATATATATATATAATTTTTTTTTTTACTAATGACACTAGATTGAATATCTCCATATACTAATATTAAACAGCATGATGGTCTGAGCGCCATAAAATATAATTTAAGAGGTAGACCATTGACTATGTACAATCACAGTAAGATGTTATTCATGATTAATTGGTGCCTTGAAAATTATTTCTTTAATTTCAAAAAAGAAATATTTCGCCAGTTACATGGGGTGGCGATGGATGCCTGCTTCTCCCGCATCAGTGCGTGCTTACACATGGGCTGGTGTGAGGCGCAGGTACTCATTGCAGACCGTGGTGCACTTTGGGACAGACATATAATATGTTGACTTCATTATGTAGACGATCTATTCGTCATATGGAATGGTACGCCCGAGACAGCTGAACGTTTTGCTAACAGTATTATTAAGTACTCAGCAAACTTGCACTTAGCTCATATGAGCAAGCAACAGGTTGAATTTTTAGATGTGCAAGTATTTATTGAAAATAACAAAATAGAGACAAGGCTGTTTAGAAAGAAAACATAGACTCTGTATTGCATGCTAGTAGTTTTCATGCAAAACATTTGAATGCCAGCATCCCTTACGGTGAAATGCTACATCAGAGAAGAAATTGTAGTCGTAGGGAGCTTCTGTAGAAATGTCAAAATGAATCTAAAGGAAGATTTCTATTGCGGTGGTTATTCTAAAGATACCCTTGACCAGGAAATAACTACGGCTACCTCTAGAAGTAGGAAAGCAATTTTATTTGGGACTAGTCCTAAAGGTAAGGACACCAATGTGAGATTAGTTGTTACCTATAGCAAGCAGAAACAACAGCTTAGGTCAATTTTAAGAAAACATTTGTCATTAGCACAGGGCGATTTGGTCTTAGGTCCCACGCTTCCTGAAACACCAATAATTACATTTAGAGAAGCTCCTTCTATGAGAGATCCTTTGGTCAAAAGCAGCCCAGAAATAATTGAGACAATTAGTTGACTATCAACCAGAAAAGGATTTTATATATGCAGCTCTTGTAGAGCGAACACATTTGGGATTAACACAAGTGAATTCCAAGACAGACCACAGAAAATCACAAACCTTTATACCTGCAAAACTGAATATGCAGTGTATGTCCTGGAATGCAATTGTAATTTGTAATATGCTAGCAGCACTAAGTTGCAGGTGCATAAAATAACTTTACAACATGTAAGAGCAATCACCAATGCAGATCCAAAATATTCTGTAGCTCGACATCTTAATGAACACCGTAGTAACAATCCCAACTGTCGCAAAGATTTTGTAATGGATGCTGTTCCAAAGCTGAAGCAAGGAGACTCGTCATACTTTTAACTCGGATTCCAAATCACCCAATGGTCTTAACGTGGGAGATGATTTATGCACTTTTCTATGAACGCACCAGACACTTTTTTGCACATATATTCTTCATAAATGTATTAATAAAGATGTACATTTAAACTCCACTTCAGCGTTCCGTTATTGTGGCAGCTGTGTCTTTACCATTCTAAGAACATATGGTAGCATACAATCTAGAGAGAGGATGATTTGTTTGTAAGTTTGCATTTTTTGCACATTGGGAGATACAGGTAGGTGTATGGATAGGCTGGAGATAATTTAGTAATCAGCAACTATAAATTCAGACATGATTACAGTATTAAATTCATAGGATGATATGAGTTTGATTGTGCATTGTTGATTTAGCCCACTATAGACAAGATGGTGTGTTGAAGATCAAAAATTGTTTTTGGTATACAAAAAAAAACATATTATGGACATAATAAATTATTTTGCTAATAGACAATATGTTAGTTCGTAATTTAAAGTTCTTATGAATTTCATGTCTATTAATCTAAGTTGTTTTATGGTAACTTTGCAGTTTTTATCTCCATGTGGTTCTTGTTATTTATGAGATCTGTGCTATTTATTCTATTTGACAAAACATATATGAATTGAAATTAATTACTATTTTAAGCCAAATGTATTCTATAGCCTGTCTTCCACGACACAGTATCATGTGTCTACCATAAAAATGGAATTTCAATAACGTAGCACGTATGTGAACAACACCAGGCTTGGCCAAAATGCGTAATGGCAGACAAGTTGCATAATTAAAGAGTCCATGCCCATATATATATATATATAGATCCAAGACTCTCGACTTTACTGAAAAGGAGAACTATAGATGTATCACAAATGACTACAAATCCCATAATGCTGGTTATGACGGTGTACTTAACACACCTGTGGGTTTGCCTGAATAAAAAGTCAAGAAAACACGTGATACATATCGAGGGTCTTTTGGAAGCAGCCCCTGAGGAGGGGGGAGGTCCCTCTGAAATGCGTCAGGCATTTTAAATATTGCAGCGTGGCGAAGCGTGCTGAGACAAGAAAGCCCGGAGGGTAGAGCCCTGCAGTGTTCCTCTCGCTTGCTACAGGCAAATTGCTCAAAAAACAAACAAAAAAATATATATATATGTTGGACCCGGGCCTTTATGGCTGGTTCACCCCTGAACTTTTTGCTTTTGATGGCGACCTGGCGTTCATGATTTCTGGCTTGGCGCACTTTTTCCCTGGGTCCCAGAGTGAAAGTGCATGCGTGTAGTATGGCTGGCCTGCCCTCCCATAGGAAGGCATGGGGAATGTGTGTGTCCCTGGTAGTTCCTGATGCGTGGGGAGTGCAGGCTCGAATTTAGTATGTATAAACTCGTGAGAGTGAATGCTGCGAGATGGTGTATGCGGCATGTATGTGTCTAGAAGGGAAGTGCTACTTCTGGACATTGAGATATGTGTGCAGTGAGGGTGCTGGAGCGTGATTGGCTGGAGCTGGCTGGCATGCCAGGCTCCAGGAAGTCTGGATGGGTCTGCGCGGTGGTGAGTGGGAGATTAGCATGAGTGATGTGTGGGAGGAGTGTACCTGTGTCCAGGATGGGCTGGGTTTTTCCCACACAATGCTGGCTCCGCCCCCCTGTGGTGTGTCTAACGACCCTAGCCTCCAGAGTGAATGAAATGAGTGGTTGGGCCATCAAGAGTGCTCCAGAACCAGCTGCGACTGGTTTCTCCCCCACCCTGCACCTACAGACAAAGGATTTCAGTGTTTAAAAATGGGGCTGTGTCCCCACTGAAATTGTTCTCTTCTAGGATCTTGAGGGGGCTGCTGCTGCTGCTGCTGCTGCTGGGGCCAGGAGGAACCGCCACTTGGGACCCAGGGAAAAAGTGCGCCAAGCCAGAAATCATGAACGCCAGGTCGCCATCAAAAGCAAAAAGTTCAGGGGTGAACCAGCCATAAAGGCCCGGGTCCAACAATATATATATATATATCAATTAATTTAGGGAAGTGACCTCCTCCGACCATATATATCTCTCTCTTTCTCATGTAACCTACCAGTAGATCTATTGAATTTAGTTTTTGCACAACATAGATCTAGTAAGCCTATCCAAGGCGTGATAGTGAATTGTACATACAAATTTTAGGATGAATGATTTAATTCTAAAACGTAAATTTAATGGAATGAAAACGTAGCTTTTTCTTAGACTTTCAGATTTATTTCTTGTATTTCTGATTTCATTTTGATTATTACACAAATGAATTGCACAATCAATAAGCCGATACACGGCACGATTGACTCTGTTGTTTCCTATAGATGTAGCAATGACAAAACACACTCTAAGATGTCTGCCACAGTAAGAGACATACATTGGTGCATCATTTATGTTGTTGATACTTGTCAATCACTTTGTTTTGTCAATACTTTATTTAAAATCACATGGAGAGTAACTGTGCCTAACAGCAAGAAGAAGGCGCGAAGCCGAAACGCGTACTGTTGTGTTAACGGTTTAATAAATCCGTTTATAATTCCCCCGCAATGGAGTGCAGTCAGTTCTTTCTGAGTGTATCGGAAGAAATTGGAGCGGAATATATATATATATATATATATATATATATATATATATATATAGAGAGAGAGAGAGAGAGAGAGAGAGAGAGAGAGAGAGAGAGAGAGAGAGAGAGAGAGAGAGACAGAGACAGAGACAGAGACAGAGACAGAGACAGAGACAGAGAGAGAGGGACATTTAAATATATATATATTTATATTGAGTGGTTCAGCTGACAACACATTAAGGCTGAAGATACAAGAAAATGACTTAACATGAATATCTATTATGTTTGGGGCGTTTATTGCACACAACTTTAAAACTGTCACCACATGACCTTGTTCCAGAAGATTTCACCATGTTTCAGGTTTGTGATAAATGTCCACCTCCACTTCGAAAATATGTCCAATTACAATGTTTTTCTTTGATGAGTAGTTCCCTTGTATTACAAACATGATTACAAATTGTCACTTTTTCCTGCTAACCGATGCCTTCTGATGTTTCATGCTGGAATGTATCATTTATCATTGTCTATATTGTTACTCATACTGATTTTCATAAACTAAATATGTCTACAAATGCATCATTTTGAACGAATTAAATTAAGATCTTACGCAAACACTTCCGAAAAAGATAGATTATCTAAGTTATTTCTATGGTGGAGGATTTCAAGAAAAGATTTCGAAGCAGTGAAGTGGAGATTTGTTTGGTTTTGATACTGCTGTTTCAGAGCTGCTTACCGGCTCCATACAGTGTGTTGCGCCTTCAGCCATTCCTGGCTTTTATCCTACAATAAGCTGCACTAAGGGATATAAAGGGAAGTTTTTAGTTTTAAAATGGTGCAAAAATAAAATCACAACACTCAAACTAAAAAAGCCTTCCTTGTTAAGAAAAGTAAAGCAGGTGAAGGACGAAAAATCCCTTTACAATGTAATGTTATTTTCTAGGATTCAAAAGATGATATTTTAATATACTCCACAATCAAGTGTAGTTTAGGTTTCTTTGTTGATCATTCGACTGCACACACTATGCTCCAGCTCTTCCACTGACACGTTTGTGTTGCTGCACGTGCAATGTCTTTTCGACTAGTACATCAAATCAAATTTAAAATCTAGGCATACTACCGAGTCAAATAATTTCATTTCTGCACGAAAGGAGAGTATGTTGCAAAATCCAAAAAGTATTGTTTTTTATTTAAAATGTCACTATCATAAAATTGCAGACTATGAAACGAAGATCTTCGATCCACACACTTTCTTTTTTTCAAAAAAATATATGGTCACAAAACAGAGGACATGCTGCAATGATATAAATATATGTTCAATAACAAAATTACAGTACACTTGAACCAGGAAAACAAATTGAGGCACTAAACTGTACATCTGTTTGCTTTGCATTGGTCACGAAGGCGATGCAATTGCTTTGAAATCACAAGGTATTGTCTTTTTCAATTTAGTGAGTCTATCGGCCATTTTTGTAGGTCGAGACATTGAATGTGCTACACTGAGACGCCAACGACTTGCAGTTCATGGGGGAGACATGATAAATTGTAAACCACGAGACACTTTACACAATATGTACCGCTGCCACAATATGAAAAATAATCATTTTATTTAATGTACAACGGAAAACAACAATAATTCTTAGTATTAAATAAATAGTTCGTCGTTACAGAGGGCATTTCAATTTACACTCCATCTGTAAGTTAAACAAATGAAGTTTAATAATTTTTAGGTTGAAATGATTTATTTGCGTCTCCTTTCATAGTTGTGCATCGTGTTCCTTTCATAAGATCCTGGAAGAAAAAAGAACATTGCTGTGAATAGCAGCACAGGGATACAAGCATTATTATAAGAGTACACATGCAGTGACTGAAGGACAGTTATTAGCAAGCAGCTTTAAAGACAATCAGACGCTCTCGTTTCAGTCAGTACAAGGCTTACATGAAAAAAGTCATTTTTAGGCAATAATTACTGAATGCAGAATTCTAAATCCACGCTTTGTTTCTAGACAATGTCTGAGCAAAGAAAGCTTGACTAATTGCTACATGTGCATCGGATTAGAAACAATATAAATGATTTTCCTAATGGTCAAATAACTTCAGGTCCTTATTAAAAGATAAAAACAACAACAACAAACAGAAAACACACAAACATCCCTTTTATAAATCCGCTTTGCATAGGAAACTAAATTCAGGGCATGTGTCAATATTGTCTGCATCCTTAAATCTTTAAAAATATTTTTTGTATTTGTATTTTGTCATTTAAAATAAAATGCTCAAGGCACATACATATTTAAAGCAATGCATAAAGGGCATTCAGTTGAAACAGGAATTAAATTTTCCAATGGCACATTCAAATATATATGTATGTGTGTTTATATATTTTTATATGTGTGTGTGTGTGTGTGTGTGTGTGTGTGTGGGTGTGTGTGTGTGTGTGTGTGTGTGTGTATTACCTACTGGTGTAGATGAAAAGTGTTTTTTGTTTATCCAATAACTTTAACACCATTTGATGAATCTTCACCAAATTTACAAAATTAGGATGACAGTTAGTTCAGCTGGTGTCTTGAAAGTTTTTGGGTGATTTGTCAAGTGGGGAAGAGATAAAGGGGGGTCCCAAAACACTTTTTCCCCAAGCAAATTGTCATAGGGATTTTAGACATGACTACATCCTAAACCACTGAGCGGAATTACACCAGATTTGGAAGAAAGGTAGCACTTAGTCAAGAAAGCGACTTTTTTGTAAATTGGTGTAAATCCATTCAGTATTTTTTTAATATAATTGAAAAACAAAATTTGTATATCTAGAGGCGCGGATCCTCCGAGGATCTGAAAGTTTCTGTGCCAAAATATGATTGGCAGCAATCTTGAGACTCAGTTTCAGCTGAGTTCCAGAAAAAATGTTTAAAGAAAAGAAACGGGGTCAGAGTCAGATTACCCTTTCCCCCTACCTCGGAACATGGTGTCCCCCTAGGGTACTGCCAGGGCTAAAAAGAAATTCTTTTTTAAATCATGACAGGTCCATGACTCCGGTCAAAATTCCCCCCCAAAAAACAACC
Organism: Lissotriton vulgaris; assembly: GCF_964263255.1. NCBI lineage: Eukaryota > Metazoa > Chordata > Amphibia > Caudata > Salamandridae > Lissotriton > Lissotriton vulgaris. The sequence goes on from NW_028249341.1 coordinate 22,978, forward strand.
CCAGGCTCCCACGTTTGTTTTGAAAAGAGCCCAGGAGTGGCAAGGTCCCAGGGCATTTTTAAAAAAAGGAAGGGGCACACAGGACCCCCCTCCTAAGTAATCATCAACTAGTCTGATAAAAGGGGAAAACATTGTGCTTTGGCCTCAACAACTCTATCTTGAAGAGGCCAATAGACACTTATCGAACACTAGCTGCTACAAAATCTCAAGCCTCAAAGAGGTGGGCTCCAGCAAGAAAGACCTCAGGAAACTTTTGAATGTCTACAGAGCTCAAGGACTACTGAGCAAAGATGAAACCACTTTTCTCGGCACAGTCACCAGTATTGCCTATATTGTATTTCCTCCCCAAGGAACACAAGAATACTGTCCCCATTCCAGGCCACCCCATCATCTCTGCAAGAAAAAGCATGTGTGAAAATATATCAAAATATGTGGACATTTTCCTCCAGGACCTAGGGCCAGATGTAGGTAAAAAACATTTACCGATTTTAAAATACCGAATTGTACTGATTCGGTATTTCAAAATCGGTAAATGGTATGTAGGTGCCAACATCTGGATTCGTTACCGAATCCTTAAAACTTCTTTAATTACCGATTCTGTAAATACCGAATCAGTAATGTCCATTCATTCCTATGGGCTTTGAAGCCCATAGGAATGATTAGGCATTACCAATTCGGTATTTACCGAATCGGTAATTAAAGAATTCACAAGGGTGCAGGGGGTGTCACTTTGAGACCCTCTGGCACCCCCAAAACAGGCACAGGTGCCATGTGGCAGGCATACCTGCCCTAAGGGCAGGTCTGCCTGTCACATGACATAGGTGTGCATGCACACATGTGCATGCACACCGGAATTGGTATTTTACCATCAAATTGGTTTTGATGGTAAAATACCGATTCGGAAAGGCTCCTGGGACTCTGAAGAGTCCCACCTACATATGGGTGGCTTAAAATCGGTAAATTTACCGCTTTTTTATTTTACCGAATTGGTAAAATTACCGAATCGGTAATTTTACCAATTCGGTAAAATATTGCCCCCTACATGCCAAATCTTGCAAACCGGTCGGTAACGGCCGAAAATACCGATTTTCGTCCGTTACCGACCGACCTACATCTGGCCCCTAGTCTCAAGTCAGCCTTTGTATATAAAAGTTATCAGTGACTTTTTGTTAAAAATGAAAGACATTCCATGGCACAATGATTATCTACTAATATCACTTGACATCACGTCTCTATACACTAGCATTCGCCACTGCGACGGGCTAGGTGTCTGCAAGCATTTTCTAGACAAGAGACGAATACAATGCCACAAACACAATGAAAAGCTTCTTTGTCTCATCGATTGGTGTTTAACACATAATTTCTTTATTTTCAACAAATCTGTGTAGCAGCAACTCAGGGGAGTAGCTATGGGGGCCTGTGTCTCACCCAGCTATTCATGTCTCCATGTAAGCTGGTGGAAGGAGCAGGTCTTCCGGGGCAAGCATTCAGCTACATGGCGGGGCAGCATTATCACTTGGCTCAGGTACATAGATGATGTGTGTTTAGTCTGGAAAGGCAACACTGATAGTGCTACATCATTCATTACAGATATCAACACCAACAACTTGAGTTTGAAATTTAATGCCAACATCAGTAACACATCCATTGAGTTCCTTGACGTCACACTGTACATCTCCAAAGGCACAATGCACTCTAAACTACATAGAAAACCCACTGCAGGTGGCTCGGTCCTACACGCCTCAAGTTTTCACCCGAGACACCTAATAGCTAGCATCCCCTATGGGGAAATGCTCTGATTGCAAAGGATCTGTAGTTCCACTAAAGACTTGACTGAGTGTCAAAGGAAGGCATGCAACAGATTTAGAACAAGCGGGTACTCCAAAGTCAATATCTTCAAAGCCATTGAGAGAGCTAACGCTAAACCACGTGCAGAACTTCTCACAGGAACATACACTCTAGAGCCCGACAGCATTAGTAACCCAGCAGCAGAGCAAACACAACCAGTCAGCACCAGACTGTTCATTACAGACACCACTGAAGAAAGAGCCATCAGAGCAGTCATCAATAGACACTGGGGAATCATCAGATCTGATCCAACATTGGGTCCCCTAGTTGCCCCTTATCCAGCTATAACATACAAACCAACTTACTCCATGCACGATGTGTTAGTAAAAAACAGCCCCAAAATCATTAAAACAGCCAACTGGTTAACTGACAGGAAAGGATTCTTTAAAAGCAATAGCTGAAGAGCTTGTAAAAACATAACACACCTAGATTCCGCCTTCCGGAGAGCACCATTAGTCATCACACACCACCTGACATACAGAAAAGTATTTGCCATTTACATTTTTGAATGTAAATGTGGTCTTCGATACATTGGAAGTACCAAGTTGCCAGTACATATGCGCATCTTACAATTGTCAACAGTGACTCCACCTACCGTGTAGCTAGGCACTTCAAGAAGGCACATCACAACAACCTGGAATACCTTCAATACTCGGTTATTGACTGCATACCAACACTTAGAAGGGGAGGTAACTGAGAAAATCTGTTACGCCAAATGGAAAGTAAATACCTACTTCAATTTAAAACCAAGACACCGACGTGTCTTAACACAAGTGAGGATCTACACTATTTTCTGTAATATTAACAATATACTGTCAGTCCGTCTCTTGAACTTCTAACATTGTTGTATTCCAATAGTCCATCACACCAGCACATCATCAGGTGGAATACATTGTTAATCCATTCCCACTAATCACTTAGTGGAGCAGAATATATGTCTTGCTTTTTGCATCTGTGCACCAATATATATATAAATATATATTTTTTCAAGATTATGGGTTCTGTCTGTTCGCTTCCTTGTCTGCAACCAAATTCTACGTGATGTATTTTTGAGTGAACTGCCATTGGGTAGGTTGTCCAGCACTAGACCTATCTACATAGATATCACATATATCTAGTATGACTCTTTTTTAATGTAATGTAATGGCTTTTTTTAAACCACCACCACTACAATTATTGTGCAATTATAACGAACGTCTCCTCCAATCTCTCCTAGGCACTCCCCCATAGTTCTCTCACCCACAATGTTTAATATTGATATCTCGCTGTAGTAGTCGTTTGCCCTCGTGATCAACAATGAACTTCTGTAAGGCACCACACACACTTTATAACAAACTAAGGCATTATCGATAGGATACAACGCAGCCCAGAGTACTCCTACACGGAATACTCTTACCCTTGTTCACAACCGTCCCAGTCTTTTAAACAATGCACGTACCTAACACTGTGTTTCCTAGGCTGTCGCCATCATCCCGTGGCCACTTTGGCTTGTATTTTCGCGGATATGCTGACAGCCTGGCATGCTGCATTTTTGCCAATTTTTGCTAATTTAGAAGTTTGCTGAGCCTACATTTACAGTTTTATGCATTTGTTATCTCTCTGTAACGTGGGTAAATCTGTAGGCCAGCATCTCGCATTTTTAAAAGGGATCCTCATTTATTGAATTACACTGCCTAAGGATATGTGACTACATGAGCTAATAGTCTGTCCACTATGCTTTTCCATGCTTATCCGTGTCAGACTAATGTTGCTTTCCTGGACCGCGCCCAGTGCCAGGACCCCTGGCCCCCACCGATGGAAGACAACCCGACTGTCCTACGATGCCACCGAACTCATCGCACTCAACACCGGCCGGATCCCCCGTTGCTATCGATCCACCCCGAAGCGCACCCACGGACCCTTCAGCTGCCGGGTCTGCAAGTTCACCTGCATCCGGACCTGCCTCGCACCTGCACCCGCCAAGCCGAACACCAGCAGCAACCACCTCAAGTGCATCCTGCTCAACACCGCTCCGCCCACAGACACACCATCGAACTCTGGAACCTCCTCGACACCACAGCTCCTGACGTTGCCTTCCTCACAGAAACCTGGATGAACGACTCCTCAGCACCCGACATCGCCATCGCCATCCCAGAGGGATACAAGATAACCCGAAGAGACCGCGTCAAACAGACGGGAGGAGGCATCGCCATCATCCACAGGAACACCATCCACATCACGACCAACACCGATGACACTCTGACAACCGCCGAACACCTGCACTTCCAGATCCGCACCGACCCGAACACCACCCTCAGAGGCACCCTGATCTACCGACCCCCGGGACCACGCACACAATTCAGCGAGGACATCGCCGACTTCGTCAGCCCGCATGCCCTCCCCTCTGCTGACTACATTTTCCTGGGGGACCTCAACTTCCACCTGGAGAACAACAACGACCGCAACACCATCACCCTGCTCGACAACCTCGACAACCTCGGACTCAAGCAGCTGGTGTCCACCCCCACCCACCTCGCCGGACATACACTCGACGCCGTCTTCTCATCCAGCAAAGACATCGCCTTCAGCCACGCCACTGGACTCCACTGGACGGACCACAGCTGCGTCCACTTCACCTTCAGAAAAACGACGATCCACCACCACCAGCAACAGGTTGCTCGTAGAAGCTGGAACAAGATCACAGCCGACCAGCTCGCCGCTTCCCTGAACCAGCACCCTCCCGCCAGCTCAGCGAACCCCAGCCAGGCCGCCGACAACATCACGAAGTGGATCAGCAACTGCGCGGACGAACTCGCCCCACTGAGGACCCCACCCAGCAGACCCGGCAGCAAGAAGGCCCCATGGTTCACCGACGAACTCAAGAGCTCCAAGAAGAACTGCCGAGCCCTCGAGAAAGCCTGGAGAAGGGAACCAACACCGTACAACATGACCACCCTCAAACTTGCCACCCGGAAACACCACCAACTGATCCGTGCCACCAAGAAAACTGCATTCAAGGACCGGCTGGACAACAACGCACACAATTGCAAGGAACTCTTCAACATCGTGAAAGAGCTCTCCAACCCCAACGCCGGAAACAACAACATCACCCCATCGCAAGACCTCTGCAATTCCCTCGCCTTCTACTTCCACAACAAGATCGCGGACATACACAACAGCTTCAGCACTCAACTGATGCACGCCACGACCGAACCACCGCCCCCCACCACCACCATCCGCTCCTGGACTCCGATCAGCACCGAAGACACCGTCCGCATGATGAACTCCATCCACTCCGGATCTCCGACCGACCCCTGCCCTCACCACGTCTTCAACAAGGCCGATGCTGTCATCACACCCTACCTGCGGGACATCATCAACACCTCCTTCGACACCGCCACCTTCCCTGAGAGCTGGAAGCACGCCGAACTCAGCGCCCTACTAAAGAAACCTACAGTGGACCCCACCGAACTCAAGAATTACCGCCCCATCTCGCTCCTCCCGTTCCCAGCCAAAGTCATCGAGAAGACCGTCAACAAACAGCTGGCCGCCTTCCTCGAGACGAACGGATCCCTCGACCCCTCACAGTCTGGCTTCCGAGCCAACCACAGCACCGAGACCGCCCTCATGGCTGCCACCGATGACATCCGAGCCCTGATGGACAACGGAGAAACAGCGGCCCTCATCCTCCTAGACCTCTCCGCGGCATTCGACACTGTCTGCCGCCGCACCCTAGTGAAGCGCCTCAGCAACGTCGGAATCCTGGAGAAGGCTCTGGAATGGATCATCTCCTTCCTCGACGGAAGAACACAGAGAGTCCGTCTACCACCGTACAAGTCAGAGGCCACCGAAGTCATCTGCGGCGTCCCTCAAGGATCCTCGCTGAGCCCCACCCTCTTCAACGTCTACATGAGCCCCCTCGCGGCCATCGCACGCCAACACAACCTCAACATCATCTCCTATGCTGACGACACCCAGCTGATCCTCTCACTGACCAACAACCCCGCCGCCGTCAGAGCCAACCTTCACGAAGGGATGAAAGATGTAGCCGAGTGGATGACGACCAGCCGCCTGAAACTGAACTCAGACAAGACGGAAGTCCTCATCCTGGGTTCCTCGCCTTCCGCCTGGGACGACTCCTGGTGGCCCCCCGCCCTGGGCACCGCACCCAAACCGACAGGCCACGCGCGCAACCTGGGCTTCATCTTGGACTCCTCCCTCACCATGACCAGACAAGTCAACGCCGTCTCCTCGTCATGCTTCAACATCCTGCGCATGCTACGGAAGATCTTCCGGTGGATCCCCACCGAGACCAGGAAGACGGTCACCCAGGCCCTCGTCACCAGCCGACTGGACTACGGCAACGCCCTCTACGCCGGAACCACCGCCAAGCTCCAGAAGAGACTCCAGCGGATCCAGAACGCCTCAGCCAGACTCATCCTCGACATCCCACGACACAGCCACATCTCCGGACATCTGAGAGACCTGCACTGGTTCCCCGTCAACAAAAGAATCACCTTCCGTCTCCTCACCCACGCACACAAAGCCCTACACGATCAAGGCCCGAGCTACCTCAACAACGGCATCAACTTCTACACTCCCAAACGCCATCTCTGATCAGCCAGTCACGCCCTCGCCGCCGTCCCCCGCATCCGAAGAACAACAACAGGAGGAAGGTCCTTCTCCTACCTGGCCGCCAGGACCTGGAACTCCCTCCCGACCGACCTGCGCCTGACCCAGGACCACCTTTCCTTCAGGAAGAAGCTCAAGACCTGGCTGTTCGAGCAGTAGCAGCACCCCCCCCCCCCCCTCAAGCGCCTTGAGACCCTCCGGGTAAGTAGTGCGCTCTATAAATGTCTTTGATTGATTGATTGATTCCTTTAAGCAGGAAAGCAACATGTATGTTAACTGAAGTAAAATGCCTTATCATGGTAGTTGACATAGTAACAAGACTACTACACTCACCTGTATATATTTCACCTATGACTTCACAGCGCGCTATGTGGTCAAGGCTGCATGTCTGGCAGCCGTAACTCGTCATTTGGACTTGATGCTCGAATAAACTTCTAACCACTTGCATATCAGCTTTTGGAGTCTGTGCCCTGGTGTTGCGTCACTGTGGATGTTAATGCTTTGTGATTTCGTAGGTATTTATATATATAAATATATATATATATATATATATATATATATATATTTTTTTTTTACAACAGCAAATTCCTTCTAGTACGAAGACACCGCACTCCTCTTGAAGTTAGTAAGTACTTGTTTTATTGACCTTTAGTCTTCCACCTACGCGTTTCGAACCAAATGGTCGCTGGTCACGGTAGCAAACATTAGTCCATTCTTAGTTTCAATGTTTATACAGAGTCACCATATTAGCTCACAATGAAGCATTCTGGGCTTTGTAGTTAAATTTGATGGTCTGGCTGAGTTCTTGCCTATCCCAGTGTAATATTGCTTTTGAAAGTCAGGTGTTTATTTGATTATTTGCGTAGGGTCCTGCCCATGTTTTAAAAGTGTCTGTGTGACAAGTAAGCACGTAAAATAACAATTTGTATGATTATTCAAAATGCATGATAATGCTATTAATCGTGCTTCCTCAGTCTGATGGACTGGGTGGCACATTAATCATTCTGGGCTGAGTGCCCATAGATTGCCCATGTTTGTTACCGCTTTTTTCACATGACTTTCTTGGCAATAAGGCACTTGGGATACAAACAAATTTAAAAATAAAGATTTGTTCTCTGCATCACTTCTCGAGTTGTCAAGTCAATTCTATGATTATAACATATTTACAGTGGACTTGGATGAAAGGTTTGTATATACAAGGGAGAAATCAATAGTAAAATAGGGAGGAGAGGGGTAAATTGTATTTATTTACAAATGAAGCGATTCCAGATCTTGGTTACAGTTGTTTTATCTTACACAGAAAAGCCCTACACATAATGAGCTGATTTACAGATGGACATGCATCTCTTCATGTCCGTTAAGTCCCCACGGAGTTCTGGTCTTGAATTTTATAATTAATTTCGACTCTAGGCGTCTTAATTTTTCGATCCGATTACCTCCTCTTTCATTTTCAATGACAGTTGCAATCCCTGAATACTTAATGTCCATCCAAGTCTTATTAGTGTGTATCTTCAGGTGTTTTGCTATGGCAGAACTGTGATCGTTGTTTTGGATCGTTCTTATATGTTCCAATATTCTCTTTTTAAAGGACATATAGTTGAGCCAATGTATCATTTGCCACAGTAGTACTCTATGAAGTATACCACGAATTGCGAGTCACAAGTAATTTTCTCTTGAATCTCAAAGTTTCTTCCTTTATGGTCTTTGATGTTGTCAGGTTTTTGCCCACTTTGCAAGCTTGACAGACCATACATTTTGTGAAGCCTTTCTGTCGTTTTTCCAGCCATGTTTCAGCTTTTATGTTTTTAAAGTGGCTGTTGACCAGTGTGTCGTGAATAGATGGTGCTTTTCTGTAGGAAATTAGTGGTCTTTCACCAATTAATGAGCCAATATCAGGATCCTTCTTGAGCACACCCTGATATTTTGTTAAAGTTTTTCGAATTATGAAGCTCTCTTTGGAGCATGTTAATATTAATCGAGGCTTATCTTCATCCTCTGTTTTTCCTCCATTTTTGTTCTTTACTATTAGAGTGTCAGCTCTAGATTTTGTTCTGGCTCGTTATTCTCCCTTTTTGATATCACTATGTCGATATCCTCGTTTTATGAATCGTATGTTGGTTTAAGTGAATTTCTTCTCCATTTTCCCTACTTCCGAGCAGTTTTGTTTCATTCGTAGAGACTCCACGTAGGGAATACTTTGCTTCAGTGATTGTGGATGAAATCTGTTACCATGCAAGACACTATTGGTTGATGTCGTTTTACTAAATACAGTAGTTTCCAACTTGTTATTTTTTATGTATACTTTAGTGTCCAAAAAGTCTAATTCCTTCTTTTGTATGTTGTATGTGAATCGTAAGCCAACTTCATTTTGGTTCAAGATCTCGATGTATTTAATTAATTTCTGTTTTGGACCCATCCATAGCAGGAGAAGTACCCCTGTTTGGTGGAGATTTACCTCGTTGTAGCCTCATTGTTCTCTCTATAGGAGGATTCATGCTATCATAGATTTATGAATTGAGATACACAAGGAACAATCACATTGCAGAAATGCACATAAGGTAACTACAGACATTTCCTTGTGAGCCATTACATAGATGGAGTCTAGAAAAATGCACTGGACATTTACCCAATGAGGTAGCAGTTTCTAATTAACCAGAAGAAAGTGCTCCACTTCAGTAGATCTTTTGTGCAAAACTGTGGACTCTTTTTGGATAAAGGAGCAGGTGTAGTTCTATTGTGGCACAGTAACTCACACAGCTACTGACACACACAGACATGTAGACATGCAATAACACACTCAAGTACTCACACACCCACTGACAGACCCACTCAGATACTACTACACTCACTCACAGACCCAGTTGGACCCTCACACACCCACTCACAGACCCACTCACATACCCACTCATAGACATACTCAGACACTCTACCTTGCACTCATAGACCCACTGAGACACTTGTGTACCCATTCACAGATCCACTCAGACACTCTCACACACACTCACAAACCCACAAAGGCACTCATGCAGCCACTCACAGACCCATTCAGATACTCTTACAACCACTTAAGACCCATTCAGACACTCATGCACCCACTCACAGACCCACTCAGATATGAACAACCACTCACAGATCCAGGCAGACACTAATGCACAAACATACAAAACTACTCATACTCTGTCACACCCACTCACAGAATTAATCTTAGACTCATGCATTGACAAACAGATCCTCTCAGACACTCATACACCCACTTAGAGACTCATGTACCCACTCACTGACCCACTCACATACTCAAACTCCCCCTCCGAGACCCACTCAGAGACTCACACACCTACTCACAGACTGACTCGCACACTCATGGAGGTGCTCACAAACCCACTCAGACAATCACTCTCCCATTCGCAGACCCACTAAGACACTCACTCATGCACTCTCTCAGACATCTACTCATAGACTTCTTCACCCGCAGAGACACTCATACTGACAAACAGACCCACTCAGACACTCAGGCACCCACTCACAGACCCATATAGTCACTCACATACCAACTCACAGACCCATACAGCCACTCACAACCACAAAACCACTCACACAACCACAGACCCTTAAAGTCATTCATACACCTCGTCTCACATGTTACAGATTACCATTAGGATATAAAATTTAAAAAACCTTTAAAATTCACAAAAAAATCCAAAGGTTACAGGGACATTATAGTTGGGAATTAACATTAAAAAAACCTTATAAATTCACTGAAAAAACAAATGTTACAGGGACATAGTAGTTAGGTGCAGATTTCACTTGTACAAACTCGTGACATGGTCAGTGACTGATTACATCACAAATAACATCACTGATGACATTGCTGATTACATATTCCAAAGAACCACTCACACATCCACTCACAGCCCCATATGTCTCTCATACTCTCACTCACACATACACAGAACAATTCACATACCTTTTCACTCATCCATGCAATACCTTATGTATCCATTTACTCAGCCACTTAGACACTCACACAACTACTCACTCACTCACATAACTATGCATACAACCACTTACTCATCCATATAACTAAAACAGCCATACAGTAACCCATTTAGCTACTCATGCGCCCACTCAATTAATCATACACTCACTCACTGATAGGCCCCTCACACACCCACTCAGTTAACCAAACACCTATTCAAACAGCCACTCACTCACCAATACAGGCAACTACACATCCACTCCCTCACCCAGACAGCCACTTACACAGCCACTCACCGACCCACTCACCCTTGCTCACAGACACACACCACAACCTCAGCATAATCTCCTACGCCGACGACACCCAGCTGATCCTCTCCCTGACCAACGACCCCGCCGCCGCCAGAGCCAACCTGCACGAAGGGATGAAAGAGGTAGCCGAGTGGATGACGACCAGCCGCCTGAAACTGAACTCGGACAAGACGGAGGTCCTCATCCTGGGCTCCTCACCCTCCGCCTGGGACGACTCCTGGTGGCCTCCCGCCCTGGGCACCGCACCCAAACCGATAGACCATGCACGAAACCTGGGCTTCATCCTGGACTCCTCCCTCTCCATGACCAGGCAAGTCAACAACGTCTCCTCGGCGTGCTTCAACATCCTACGCATGCTAAGGAAGATCTTCTGGTGGATCCCCACCGAGACCAGGAAGACCGTCACCCAGGCCCTCGTCACCAGCCGACTGGACTACGGCAACGCCCTCAACGCCGGTACCACCGCCAAGCTCCAGAAGAGACTCCAGCGGATCCAGAACGCCTCAGCCAGACTCATCCTCGACATCCCACGAACCAGCCACATCTCCGGACATCTGAGAGACCTCCACTGGCTCACCGTCAACAAAAGAATCACCTTCCGCCTCCTCACCCACGCACACAAAGCCCTACATGACCAAGGCCCGAGCTACCTCAACAGCAGAGTCAACTTCTACGCTCCCAAACGCCACCTCCGATCAGCCAACCACGCCCTCGCCGCCGTCCCCCGCATCCGAAGAGCGACTACAGGAGGAAGGTCCTTCTCCTACCTGGCCGCCAAGACCTGGAACTCCCTCCCGACCGACCTGCGCCTGACCCAAGACCACCTCTCCTTCAGGAAGAAGCTGAAGACCTGGCTGTTCGAGCAGTAGCGGCACCCCCCCCCCCCCCCCAGCGCCTTGAGACCCTACGGGTATGTAGCGCGCTTTATAAGTGTCACTGATTGATTGATTGATAGCGCTATTCACTACCCATACAGCCATTCACTCACACACCAAATCACTTACAAACACATTCACTCATTCATACTGCTACTCACACACCTATTTATTCACCCACATAGCTACTTAAACCGCCATATGTTCACACATTCAGCCACTCACACATTCACAAACACAGCCATATCGCCATGTTTCCAATGGAAACATGGTCTTAACTATATCTACCTATATATGTAGGAGTCCTCGTGTTTTGCCTCAAATAGGAAAGAAACAAAATGTGGCACACAAGAAGATAGCACAATAGTTTATAATAAACTATTGTGCTGTCTCCTGGTGTGCTGCATCTTGTTTATTTGCTATTTGAGGCAAAACACAAGGACTCCTATGTATTTCGAGTGACTGCTGCTGTCGCTGGCTGGCACCGACGCCGGAGGCAGGGAAACACGAAGTGCAGCTTCTCTGGTGATATATATATATATATATATATATATATATATATATATATATATATATATATATATATATATATATATATTTTTTTTTTTTTTTTTTTTTTTTTTTTTCTGGGGACAAAATTCTGCCAATATGTAATAACAACATAGCTTTAGTGAGATTGAGCACTATAGTACAATAGGCAGAACTTTTAATGTTTGCCAATAAATAAAACATGCATGCACTTTAGACAAATATATTCATTGATCACCTATTGTTTTTTAAACTTGCACTGAGCACTTTATGTGATGTATACGCCATGAAATGTTTATTTTTGCGTTATTTGCACATTACAAGATGGCTGCTATATACTGCATTTGAAAATAACATACCGTCATTGATGTCTATGACGAGTGAGCTTTAAATGGCGATTGGAATTGTTACACGGGTGAACACTGACGAAGCCTCCGGGCGAAACGCGTCTGTTGTGGGGTTAGGGGCTCAAATTTAATAAACTTTTGTGAAGCTGAAGGTATGGCGTGCTGGTCTTCTGTCTAGCCCTACTGGAGTGGACTGTTTGTGAATTTGTAAGCGGCCCACCACCGCTGACCGAGCACCCGGGACGAAGAGGAGCGACGGCGGTGAGGACTCTGTGATGTAAATTTTGATGGCCGTCTGCCCCGGAGCGAGGAATATGCAATCGGAACATTGAGCGGAACGAAGTGCTCAATTGTAAAAGCGAAAAACGGAAAGAAAATCGAACGTCGCGGAACCCTCGAAAAGCAGCGAAAGACTTGGACGCATCTGCTGGGACTACGGCAGTCGGACCGAGACACCCGCCAGAATCTGGGTGAGTGAAGCGACGACGATAGTCACGTTTTAGATTTAATATGCTCCTGTCCCGACATCACATACCAGTATGAACTTTTGAACATTTAAACAGCCCCGCAAGTGTGTAGAGTATTGCAACACCGCCTCCAAGCATACAACTGTGTGTATTGCATGCTAAAAAACGGCAAACCCAGCAACATTAACACGATGTCAAACACTGGAGATTGGATGCGTGAAAGATAGTCGGCAGCGGAAATAATGTTTAAAACTAATAAAGACAAACAAACAAAAGCTGGGAAAGAAACTACAACCCCAGCGCCAACGACCAATTTAAACATTTTATTTCAGCAGCTTGAAAAACTAATGGAAAGAGAAGTAAGAAAGTGGTGGGAAGCCACTTCCCTACAACGTTATGTGGACTGCGACCGTGTTCCAAGGGGCCTCCGCATATACACAGTACCATCATACGAAAAACCCAATCCAGCCCTACTAAGAGAATGGGCAGAATATACAGCTGAAAGTGCTAAAGGAATGGTGAAAATGTTAATAAAGTATGCGTGGATAGACAGAGATGATTGTCTAAAGGAGATAGCAGACCTGGAACAAACGATCACAAACGAAAAAGACACCAAAACTAGCGAAGAACTCAGAGCCACAATGATGAAGAGAGTCAAGGAGTATGAACTTGGCATTAGAAAAAGGAAACAAAACAAATTCTTAAGAGACGAACAAGACTATTTATCTGGGAGAATTTTGACGTTTGCTCGCAAGTTTGATGCGACCAGAAAACGGTTGGCACAAGGGGCTCCTGCAGCAAACACCGCAGAAACTTCGGAATCTGAACTCTCGGATGAAGAACGTGCAGGGGCACATGGTGACAGCAATGTTACGAGTGAAGATCAAGAAGACAATGTTTTTTTCGACGAGTTCCAAGTAATAAAAGAAACCAGACAGAGGCCACAACAACGCAACCACCCTCCAAATCTAAGAGGAAAACGAGGAGGGGCAAGAGGGGGAAATGTGGCTACCGCCTCGCCAAGAGTAACCAGGAGTGCTTCCAGACGCACGAAACGGTAGAAGATAAGACCATCATTAATCTCTCATCAAGAAAATTATCAAAAGATGAGGAACGGATACTCAAAAAGGGTTTGAGCTTCTGCCCCACCAATGATCTTGACCTGGTAGATACCAAAATTGACCTCTTTAAATTTATTAGGAAACTCAAATTCCAAAAGATCTTCGCTCTACATCCCACAAATGCAACCAATGGGAATGAACCAACACAGAATGAAGGCGATGAGACAGTCACACTAACCCAATTTGTGGAGACATTAAATGACACTGCCCAAAACATAACGAACGACCGAGATACTGAAGCACAAACTTCATACAGTGCAAGCAAACAGATAAGGGACCCAAGCAACATGAAAAAGAAATCGAGGAAACTTCCTAAAACACAATATGATGCGATTGATGTTTTTAATGATGCAATACTCATGGACTTAGAAAAACTGGCAAAAGAGAAACTAGACGTGAAAAAATCTAACATAACCAGAAAAGAATGGGAAGCGATCAAATCTTTGAGCAGCGATGAAACAATTGAAATCAAACTCTCCGATAAAGGTGGAAACATCGTAATATTTTCTAAAGAGAAATATCAGGAGGAGGTCCTGAGACAACTAAGGGATAAAGACTGCTATGAAACAATCAGCAGACAGGAATATAATAAGAGCATCCTGGAATTCAACAAATTATTGGCATTTTGGAGGGAAAAAGGGATGCTGAGTATTGATGAACTGCTGTATTTACAATACGATTCACCGATCCTTCCAACATTTTATCACTTGCCAAAAGTTCACAAAGACCCTATTAGACCACCTGGGAGGCCATAGTTTCTGCTATTGGCAGTTTGCTGGAGAATGCCTCCAGATTCATTGATGGATACATCGCACCTATTGTCAAAGAACTCCCCTCCTATGTGAGGGATACACAGGACTTTCTTCGGTTGATAAATAACATTGCTTGGGAACCTGGTTTCCTACTAATAACTCTGGACGTTGTCAACCTCTATACCTGTATAGCACATGATAATGGCATTTCTGCAGCTAAATGGTTCCTTGATCAAAAACATGTCCAATATCGGGACCATAATGAAATGCTTGTACAATTAATAACTTTCTGTCTTAACAACAACATATTTTTGTTTGCAGGACAGCTGTACAGACAGGTTAGAGGAACATCTATGGGCTCGTGCTTCTCTCCCAGCTACGCGAATCTTTTCGTAGGCTGGTGGGAGAAGCACGAGGCCTGGGGGGCGGCAAACGACCGCTGGACAGATAATATTCTTCTATGGACAAGATACATAGATGATCTGTTTGTGGTGTGGCGCGGTAGTGGATCCTCGGCTGAGGAATACATCGCCGAATTGAACAATAACAACTGGAACATCAAATTCACCCATGAAATAAGTGACACCAGGGTATACTACCTCGACCTGGAAGTCTATGTAGACAAAGGCAAAATACAGACCAGGCTGTATAGAAAACCGACGGCCGGTAATGCTGTCCTACATGCAGCGAGCCAACATCCAAAATGTCTTGTAGGCAGCAAACTATATGGCGAATTCCTTTGCCTGAAAAGAAACTGCTCGGCTGAGGAGGAGTACGTTCGGGCCAAGGAAGATGCCATAAAAAGGTTCCAGATCAGAGGATACTCTCGGAACGCATTATTTAATGCGGAAGAGAAATCAAATAAAATCCAAAGGGACGACCTATTGATACCCAAACAGGTGTTGAAGAATGAGAATAACCCTAGAATGATCACCACATTCAATTCCAAGTCAGGTAGGATTATGCACATTTTTCAAAAAAATTGGCATATCCTTAAAACAGATCAGGTAATGAGTAAAATCCTTCCAGAAAGACCCATTTTAACATACAAAAGGAGCCAATCTCTGGGGGACCATCTTGTCCATAGCCATTATGTACCACAAAAGAAAAAACCTGTCCAAATCACAAAATCTACGGGGTTCTTTCCATGCAGAGCATGCAAGGCATGTAAAAATAGAAAGATAACTAAAACTTACCCAGGGAAAACTGATGAAAATGAACCCGAGAGATGTATTAAGAAATTACTCAATTGCAATTCTGAGTACACTTTCTATTGTCTTACCTGTCCCTGTAAAAAACGCTATATAGGCAGTACGATTAAGCCCGCAAAAATGTGAATCTTAGAACACCTTTGTGCAATAACTAACAGGGACAAGGCCTACCCCGTAGCGAGACACTTCGCTGAGTTCCACAAAAGCGACAGGGACCTGTTAAGCTTCTATTGTATGGACCAAGTGGAACGCAACGAAAGGGGTGGTGATAGAGAAAAAAGACTCCGGACTTTAGAGTCAAAATACATAATCGGGCTAAAAACCACAGTCCCCTGGGGTTTGAACAACAATGAGGAGATGTGGATACATCTGGAATAAGACCTAAAGCATTGTATAACATCAGACAATTCCCACACTCCTCATGAACGGCCTTGCATCTCTACATTCTTTACACTCTCTATGATACCTCTGCATCCGATAACACAAAAAACTCCCTCCCCTCCCCTCCCCTTCTGAACGTTAGCCCATCCAGAGCAATATGGACTGAACAAATTGAGAAGGGGCGCATAAGCCCATTCAGGGCTCAATTCTGGGGACAAAATTCTGCCAATTTGTAATAACAACATAGCTTTAGTGAGATTGAGCACTATAGTACAATAGGCAGAATTTTTAATGTTTGCCAATAAATAAAACATGCATGCACTTTAGACAAATATATTCATTGATCACCTAATGTTTTTTAAACTTGCACTGAGCACTTTATGTGATGTATACGCCATGAAATGTTTATTTTTGCGTTATTTGCACATTACAAGATGGCTGCTATATACTGCATTTGAAAATAACATACCGTCATTGATGTCTATGACGAGTGAGCTTTAAATGGCGTTTGGTACTGTTACACGGGTGAACACTGACGAAGCCTCCGGGCGAAACGCGTCTGTTGTGGGGGTAGGGGCTCAAATTTAATAAACTTTTGTGAAGCTGAAGGTATGGCGTGCTGGTCTTCTGTCTAGCCCTACTGGAGTGGACTGTTCGTGAATATATATATATATACACACACGCACACACACACACACACACACACATATATATATATATTCACTGAAAAAAACAATAGTTACAGGGACATTATAGTTAGGAAACAATATAATACCAGGCTCAGGGATGTTATAGTCAGGGTGACATTTCACTCCTACAAAACCAGAGATATTCAGCAGTTATAGTTAGCTGAGCTAACTATTACTCGCGCCCCTGCCATGAACTACTTATGATCTCACATAATATATCACTCATAACATGGTCAGTGACATCACTGATGACATCACTGATGAAATCTCAAAGTACATAACTGATGACATCATCCATAGAATCTTTGACACACCCACTCACACCCAAAATAACCTTTCATCAACCCACTCCAACTTTCACACAAGCATTCTAAGAACCACTGACACACCCACACCAGTGCATACATACCCATAACCAATTCATTGGTCTACACACAGATGGATTCAGTCATCCATAAAGCCACTAATAATCCAACACACTCACTAATACTGCCACTGAGATAACTACTCATACACCCATACAGCCACTCATAACTCATACACTGTCAGTCACCCATAGAGCTACTCACACACCTACTCACTCAAACATAGAGTCAAACACAAATTCACTTAACTATACAGTTATACACATACCCACTCACTTATTGATAGATACCAACAAATACTCACTCACCTATACAGTCACTGACACAAGCACACACTCACCCATACAGCCACTCTTACATTCACTTACTCACACATACAGTCTCTCTTATACTCCAGCACTCTCCTATACTGTCTTTCACATATGCAGTTACTCACCCACATACCACTGACACATGCATTCAGTCACCAACACAACCATACTATTGTCAGGAAAAAAATTATGGTCACTGGTGTATCATTTATATACTGTCTTCCCCCCTCCCTCGGCGTGAAAGCCCTGATAAAGGTGCGCCCATAGATCTGGGCTTGGCACCGAAACGTGCGTTGGCGTTACCTGATTTCTGGATCCAGTCTCATCGATCTGGACTCTCTAGCAGTGTGCTACGAAGGCTCCCCCCTGGATCCCATTTTCGTGTCACTCTGGGGATTACGTTGAGGAATTTGTATTGAGTGTGGTTTATGTGTGGATGTATGCCCGTGACTGAATGATAAGAAAGTGTATGGTTGTTGAGAGGTTGATGTGGGGAAACTATGTTATATTATGTGTATTTATTGATGTATTTTTTATCTACTGATTGATGTATTATGGTATCTAATATTTTGAATAACTAGTACACAAACAAAATCTGAAGAAAATAAGATAAAGATTTTGTACCTTTATACTTGAAATTTATTCCGTCCTGTGACCCTTCTGTCGCCCCTTGGTGAGTTCCTTGTCATGCATTAAAACTAGTGGACTCCTTATGAGCCATTGTTGAATCCGCGTGGGTGGACTTTTTTCCTGACAATAGTGTTATTTTCCCCCGACGTCTGCCGGTATTCGTTGCAGGGGGCCCCTTTTGTATTGACCAGCACAGCCATACACATACTCCCTCACCCAAACAGCCCCTTACAGACACATAGCTGTCTCAGGGCCATTGTCAGAAAGCCGATACACGGCTGAAGGAGTGTGTTATTCATAACAAAAATAGTGATTTTATGAAAATATATAAAATATTTTGAACATTGGTGATTTAATGACAAATGTGCACCTGAGAAAGTGTATTAGTACACGGGTAGAATTGTTGCTTAGGGCTCGATTGTATTGCAAAGAATGACAGTGCATATTGAATGTAGAAGTATTGCACACTTCAAAATGGCGCTGCGTTTAAGAATTAGCGCGAGGGTCCTTTCTCTGTTACCTTGAAGGAGGAATGCTTCAAAAACATGTCGTTTCTGAAATGTTATAGACATAGAAGAAGGCATTTCGCTGAAACGCGACCGCATCTGTTGCTTGTTGTTGGTCAATTGGTGAATAAAGCCTTTTGTTGGATACCCCCGTGAGTGCGGAAATTTCCTTTTTGAACACGGAGGATTTGGAGCGAGAAAAAAAAAAAATATATATATATATATATATATATATATATATATATATATATATATATATATATATATATATATATATTTATTTATATATATTTAACCTACTACTGGTGGTTGCCAGTAATTAGTTATAGTTAAGACCATGATTTCATTGGAAAAGCATTTTTGATTTGCCTAAATCTTTGACGCCATTTCAGGAACCTTCATGAAATCTTCTCCAAAAAAGTGCTTTTCCAATGTCAATTTACATATATATATATATATATATATATATATATATATATATATATATATATATATATATATATAGCTGCCTTCGTTTGACTGTATGCTAAACCTGGAATAAACTGAGGCATTACTTAACAACATTGTGGTCCGTGCTCTGTTTCCGCATCCTGCGAGGGAGAAGCGGTGTTAGGAGTTTGCTGATACACATATATATACACATATATATTATTTATATATATGTATATATAGAGAGAGAGAGAGAGCGAGAGAGAGACTGAGATAAAAGGGAGTAGCCGTCGACGTTTCGACCCCACACTACAAATGTAGGCATAGTTGAAACCCTACACCGGGGTCTTCATCAGGACAAAGAACGTGAAAAACTTGAGTGCTTTACTATTGTGTGGAAATTAATCACTCCACCCAGCATGGTAATAATTAAAATTCTTCTGTGTTTTGGATGATGTCGCCATATTCTCTCCAATTTGATTGCGAGTAGATCACTAATATATTACTTACTGTATCTTTATAGAATTCGTAGTGTACCCTTGGGTTTCACGTTCTTTGTCCTGATGAAGACCCCGGTGTAAGGTTTCAACTACGTCTACATTTGTAGTGTGGGGTTGAAACGTCGACGGCTACTCCCTTTTATCTCAGTTGACGCCGCCCCTAATTTTGGATATTGAATACCAGCGTCATACACATGATTCTTGATGAACTTTTGGAAATCTGCGATTCCATTTCTTGGCTCAGGGATCTGAAGCCAATTTAGTTTCACAATTTTGAAATCATTTGTTGTCA
The DNA here is from genome assembly GCF_964263255.1 of Lissotriton vulgaris. Lineage (NCBI taxonomy): Eukaryota > Metazoa > Chordata > Amphibia > Caudata > Salamandridae > Lissotriton > Lissotriton vulgaris. The sequence goes on from NW_028249341.1 coordinate 43,128, forward strand.
CATTTACTATCTTTTCTCACACATTCACCTTCTTCAAGCATCACGCTAATACCTCCTTTTACCCCCCCTTTTTTCTCCACTTGGGGCACTATGATTAATGTATTTGTGTCGAATGTACTGTAGATTTTGCCCATTGTGATTATTTGACAATGCGCCCTGTTTAATGTGTGTATTTATTTTTACTGTGAATAAATGTGATTAATTTTTAACGGTTCACTGGGACCCCTTTCTTGTATACTACATAGCACCCAGGTCCCCAGTGACTTATTTGGGTAAAACCCCCCTTCTATTTATCTTGTATAAGTGTAGGTAATCGCAGCATGTTAATGTTCCTTATTTTCCAGTTCAACAGCGGCGAAGTAAAACTAAAGTTAACTTTCGCAAATGAGTGTTTAATGACAGAGCTTGAAGTACTTACTGTGAACGTAGGAAGATGTGTGTTTGCATTTTGCAAGAAGTATTCTTGCCCCTCTTCTATTCATCATGTATATTAATCGCCTAGGGGAGGCATTAATGATATTGGATCAGACTTCCCCAAAGCAGGGCATAGACTATACAGTTTTCCTATTCGCCGACAATGGGGCTTTAATTGCCCGCACGCAAATCGAATAACAAAGTAGCTATAAAACGCTAGGCTGCTCGAGTGTCCCGGCGCTAACAGGGCAGAAAAGCGGAAGAATCTATGAGTGAGAGATTAAAACGCCTCATTGAAAAGTCAAGTCTTCAACTGACGTCTAAAAGACATGCTTTGATTTGATTTGTTGATTTTGATTTGAGCCTGAGATTTGAGGAGCCTGCAATGTTTGGTAGATGCTTTTGTTGATTTTATGTGTAGCATGGATTTATCCACAAAGTGTATAAAATCAGGGGGCATATTACCTAGAAGTGCGTTAGAAAACGCACAATGCACATTCCTATATTGCCGGCTATCGCCGGATTTTTTCGCCATGATAGCGCGCAATTATCAATGAGCATCACATAGGCGAAATGAAATCTGGTGATAGTCGGCGATTTGGCACATTAGCGCATGAAAACAAACGTTGTTTTCATGCGCTAATGTGTGCATTGATAATATGGGGGGGTGGAATCAGTGTTATGATCCACACCCCCATGTTATCAATGCCCAAACACCTGGTCAGAGCAGGCGTTGGAAGACCTGCGATAAACAAGTTTATCGCAGGTCTGCCTCTCCCAACGCCTGCCTTGGTAATAGGGTGTTCCCACCTCCAACCACATTTGACATGTGGTTGGACGTGGGAACGCCCACTTTGCATGTCATTAGCGCTGTTTGTCGCCGACATGCAAAGTGGGCTTGAGCCAGGCGTTAAAATGCCCTTGTGGATAGGGCTCTAGAAGTATCGCCGCTTTCTTGGCACAATTTGCCGAAAAAGCGGCAATACTGCCCCTTGCTAATATGCCCCCAGATTCTATGGTAATAGACCCTAAGAACACCTCATGTCGTAAACCCTCAGCTAAGCGTCAGGTCTTGTTCAAGGTGGAAAATGTTTCCTATCTGGGCTTGTTCTTAAACTCAGGACTTAGTTGGAAAACTCTTCTAACTGAAAATAGAAGGTCCTTTCAAAAACCCATTTCCGGGCTACAGGATTTTCTTAGGCATATTGTGCAAAAGTTTCAGAAACTTTTACTTGATGTCTACAAGGCCAAATTTGTCCCGATGGCTACCTTTGGCAGCAAAAGTTTGGGGTATGCCAATACGGACTGTATCCAGGTAATAGAGAATAAATTCCTGAGAAATATAATGACCATTGGTCAAGGAATCTCCACCGTAATTGCACACATAGACTTGGGCATGCCATATATTGCAGATCTTATACCAGTTCACCCCCTCTTATTGTGGTGTTCAGTCTGCTACAAAGAGGATTTGTATTTTAATAGGATCATGCTTCAGTATTGTTTGCTCTTAGATAATGTAGCTCATATCCCATGGTTACAATGTTTAAAACAATTGTTCAAGGAGCTAGGGAGTCCAGGCCTATATTAAAACCCAGGGGACATTAAAAAAGGACTTTGCAAGGATCAAACAGACCTTCTTCCAAAGGGTGGCCATTGAACGGGAGAATTCTGCTTTGATAAAGCAGACCGTGAACCTTGGTTAAATATGTCAGTGGAATAGGGCCCTATCTCCTCCTGAATACGTCCAACAGATGCCTGCGTCTTTTGGCATTCTTAAGGCTGGCTATTTTCCAGTAGCTTCTGTTGCTGAAGGGGGCCTGGTATAAATTGCCTAATGTGCGTATTTGTACTTGCAATAATACCTCGATCTACGACTCCTTGCCTATTGTACTTGTGTGTCTAATGTTTGCTTATCTTGTCACAATGATATCAGACCACTTTTGATTACGGCACATTTTAGGCAAATTAGACCGACATACCTCTACTTACAGCTGCTAATGACACCAGAAGTATGTTCCTTTGTTTTCTCTCTGGAGTCTTTTTGATCACCTTTTAACCCTGTAATGTTGGGCACTTGTTGCTGTTGGGATAAGGTGGGCGCACGTAGCCCAATTTATTTTTAACTGCTTTTTCAACTAATCTTTTGATTAATTTTTATTTGATTAATTTCATCTGAGGTTTTATTTTGACTTGTTACTCCTATATATGGAGTTGTTACATTTTTTAGATTTATTTTTGTTGTATGTGATAAACACTTTTATTATTTTAACATAAAATCGAATAAACTTTAATGAACTGAACTGAACTGAACTAATGACAGAATGTTCCAAGTGAACAGCAGAGAAGTAAAACCACAGTTAACTTTCACGAAAGAGTGTTTAGTGTCTGAGCTTGAGGTACTTAAAGTGAAAGTAGAGAGATGTGTGTGTATGCATTTGGGATGAAATATAGGATTCTTTATGTTTAGCTTTCATGAATTCCCACTTACCCATAAAAGCACTGAGGTTTCTATGCAGGGATACGATTAAAGTATATTAAGTTCACGGTTGTAGTTGTTTAGTGTTGCAATAACAAGTTAATTAAGGCACCTCCTAGTCTTGTAGAGATCCACTACAACCAGCAGACCAGGACCGGCACTAGGCATGGGCAGTGTGGGCAGCTGCCCAGAGCCCCGCGCTCAGCTCAATAACAGGGGGCCCCACTTTCACACATTCATCGTCAGCTCACCTACTCCCCCAGGCCCCCTCTCCGAACTCGATCACATTGCTAATGTGTTTATGAGCGAGGTGTCTTGAACTCACTGGTCAGGGAATGGTAGTATTCCTGGGCGTGAATGGTGGGGGGAGGGTAAACAAGGGGTAGAGGACGTGAGGACACCAAAGTCAGCAATTAGGTCGGCTCTCAAAGAGGAGTGCGGGGCAGCACCTCTGTTGAAAACCTGTGGCGAAGAACTGATCTGCCCTTTGTGTATTCCGTTTCCAGGCGACAGAAGGCTCTTTTGTTTCCACAAGGAGCCGGACATTAACAGATAAGGAGAGGTTGATGAGGGAAGGAGGGAGCATCCAGCTCAGACTGGCACAGTAGAACAGTGTTTTGTAAAGTGTCTCCCTACTGCTTAGAGGCAGATAGGAGGTGGTCCTTTTGCCCTGGACCTCGAAGCACTGAATCAGGCTGAAAAGTTAGGTGTGGGGCCCCTATTCCTGAGACTTGAGCCATTATCTAGTGCTGCGAAGGCCAGGGCTGGTGTGCCTCGCAGCTCTCCATCGGGCTGCAAAGTCCAGATGTGGGGCCCTGACACAGGGCTTTGTAGCCATTATGTAGTGCTGGGAGGCCCAGGACAGGGAAAGCCTGTCCTTGGCCTCACAGCACTATACTGTTAGATTATTACATTGTATTTCCCAGAGAGACTAGCATGCTTGCTTGCCACCCTAGGACGCCAGTGATAAACTTAGAGGGCTGTCTAGTAAATGCAGCTAAGTGAGTCAAAATTGATTACCTCCCAATTTCCCCAGCAGGTAGCTCTGTGGCCCCTCTTATCGCGAATGAAGCAGATTGACTGCTTTGTAATACACTTTGAGTCCCTCACTTATTTCTGAGCGGCTTTGAATTTCTTGTCCATTTAATTACCTGTAGGGGATTTCATAGATACTGTTTTGACAGCCCATGATTGTGCTGCACCTGGGTCTTGTTTAACAGGGAAGGGATGGTGGGGTGTGGTGGAAGGCATAAGGAAAGTACTGTAGCTGGACAATGCTTTAACACATAATCGTTCGGTACACCTCCAATTGGTCCCACTCTAATCCACGCCAATCCATCCCTCCTCACCCCACACCAATCCACCCCACTTAAACCAATACGCCCAATTTAATCCAATCCACCCTAGACCAATTCAATCTGCCCCACTTAATCCAAGCCACCTCACTTAATCCAAGCCATCCCACTTAATCCAATCCACCCTAGACAAATCCAAGCCACCCCACGGCGGCACACTCTAATCATCCCACCCCACATCCCAATTTGCCCCACTCTAATCTGCCCCACACCAATCCAAAACAATCAGCCCCAAAACAATCTGCCTGACACCAATCCAAAACAATCTGCCCCAAAACAATCTTCCCCACACTGATCCTATCTGCCCCACACCAATCCAATCTGCCCCACACCAAACCAATCTACCCCACACCAATCTAATCTGCCCCACACCAACCAAAACAATCTGCCCCACACCAATCCAAAACAATCTGCCTCGAAACAATCTGCCCCACACCAATCCAAAACAATCTGCCCCACACCAATCCAATCTGCCCCAAAACAATCTGCCCCACACCAATCCTAAACAATCTGCCCCAAAACAATCTTCCCCACACCAATCCAAAACAATCTGCCCCACACCAATCCAATATGCTCCAAAACAGTCTGCCCCACACCAATCCAATCTGCCCCAAAACAATCTGCCTCACATCAATCTAAAACAAGTTATTTGTAGTAAAGTCAATGAGAAATTTTAAGTTGCACAATACAATGATCCATTGTCTAAGTTCTTCAGACATCTAAATTTGTTCCATATTATAACCTTATAGCCCGCCGTAGTGGGAAATACCCACTATTAAAGGCCCTCTCCAGTGTTAAAGGCCTGAGCCGAAGGCCAGGGCCTTTAACAAGGGAGAGGGACTTTAATAGCTGGTATAGCCCAGCTACGAAGGGCAAGAAGAGGGCAGAATGTTCTAAACAAATAAAACAAAATCTTCAGGGAGCGTGAAGGGATTGAAATCTCCTCAGGCTCCATGAAGCTTTGTTCACAGCCAGAGCTGTGAACAAAGAAACATTGGAATGTTGGAGCTTCGGGCTAATACCAGCCAATTTATGCCAGGAGCACTCTATTGTTTTCAATGGAGCTACCATCATTCAAATGTTCAATAACGTATATAGTATGTCACAACAAAAGACTCATCCTGTGCATTTCGAACAGTGAGAGACTGGGATTTTTTTTACTACAGAGTGTTATACAGTGCAAATTTGACCCGAAGGTATCGGGTATCAAAGCGCTTTACATAGCACCAGTCGCGTTACACGAGGACACATTCATTTTTGTTAGGCACAGGGAGATTAAGTGATTTGCACAGAATCACAGGATTTTCAACTTCGTTGCCAAGACTCGAACCCAGTTCCCCAGATTCGATTCGAGGCTGACCGCCCTAGCCATTAAGCCAACTCCGCTCCTCTTGTGACAGTTGGGATTGGCTGTCTGCATACAATTTTGGATGCAGTTGTAATCACAGTACATTTTAATAGACGTTCCACCAAAGGCTGTGTTTCACTAATTTATATTATAGCGCTGGTGCTTGTACTCATCTTGTACCTTATGGTTGCTTGTCATATAGTACTGTGTACAATTCTGGTAATACAAAGCAAAAATCTGTGATTTCAACAGATTGCAACAATAACAATATTTGTTTGTGAAAATGTGTAAAGCACAAGTAAACCCAAGTAAGCCCATCCATATCCAATTGCTGGTGGTACAGAAGCAAATTAATATTGTTGGGTTATGCATTTATGCATTTTCTTTTGCAACCCTACATTGCAAAAGAAAATATTTTCTAAGTTTTGTGCTCCTTCACACAACACTGAAATGCCTAATTCAAATTGCACTGTCCTACTGTTCCATTCCCCACTAGGTTTATGTTCAAAATCTATCCTGCATGTATGTTTCCCTACACAGCACTGACATGCATGCTTTGTTAAATAAACGATTTTCCAAATATATTTCTCGTTTGTAGTACCTGAGAACCTGGCCAGCCTTGCAACAAATTGCACCTTCAAGTTTCAAACAAATATGGTATTTTAAATCTCTTGCATAAATTACATATCACCGCACACAACTCAGGCATCCCTCGTTAGCAAATTCCAAAATTTGCTAGGGACAAAGTGTGCACCATTCATATCCTGTGTGTATGGGTCATTGCACTGTGCCACATTTCCTAGACAATTTCATACGGAAATAAAAGAAGTAACACAATAAACATACACCATATTTACCTACATCGGTTAGGATACATACCAGAAATTAAAGCTCTTTTTCCCATAAGTCCAACAAAGGAATTTGTTTTATGCCCTGCAAAATATATTTTGGGTGGTATTTTAATATACTGAAAGATGCACATAATGAATTGTGAGATATAAAAACAAATGAAAGAACATAAAAGACACCTGTATTATTTATGCTAAAAACAAAGCCCTTTCTCTCTAGGTAATGTGTTATGATTAACCAATTAGTAGTTAAACAAACGAAACAAGGAAACAAACCTTCCAAGCTATGAGCTCAGGGTCTTGAACTCCATTTCACCACACATTATGTGCACCCCTTGCTGTTGCACTTCAGAAAAGAAGTAAAACATCACCTCATCAAGGAACATCTACAACCCATTCACCAGTGTTAACAATCAAGAGACTTAATCACAGGGTTGCTCATTAGATAGCCTGTCAAAACGTGATGGATATCCTGTCTGCCATATTGCAAGTGTTGTAGGCTATAATGCACTTGCAATATGACATCTACCACATTTGTGATCCGGCAGACTCTAAATAGGGACCCAAGAACCTACAGGATGTTAGACAACTACACTAGCGCATCCTGTTCCATATGACCTTGAATTAGTGCTTACTATCTATATGGTGCCCTGCTACTTTCAAACTAGGTTTGTGCAATCTCAGAATACCCAAGTACGAGCCTAATTAAGTCTATATATGTTGTATGCACGGTATTGTTTTGAATACCAAATGCGTAACTCACGAAGGCAATTAAAGACATGCATGTTATGTTTGCAGTTTAGTAGAGATCACTATCACTCATGAGGGCATCCTGCTGCTGAGCAGCTGTGTGTCTGGTGACACCTTGGGACTACTCAAAAAGCCAGGTCTTTAGATTCTTGCAGAATTCAAGACATGAGGAGTAGGCTTTTATGTTCATTGGCAGGTCTTTCTCTTTTAGTAGCGATGTAGGAGAAGGCTGGACCTCTGGATCTGGTATATGTATGCGTGGGATACGTACAAGTAGGAGTGTGTATGAATGCAGGGGACTGGAAGGTTTATGAAAGCATATGTGATTCCTGAGATATGCTGTACCAATGTTAAGTAGTGTCTTGAAATTGTGGGAGAGGTGTTTGAATTGTGCTAGTTTGTGATGGGGACCCAGTGGAGCTCCTTCAGTTGTGGTGTGATGTGAGTGTGGCGCGGGAGGTTGAGAGTGATTCTGGCTGCCGAGTTCTGAATGGTTTACTGCATTCTGGGGAGTTTTCTGTTGAAATGAAGACAAGATAACTCTTTGTTGCGCACAACAGTTTACTAAAACCTTTCTAGCTTTCTATCTGACACGTTGTGTTTTCCGACTCTCTCTTATGTTGCTCCTACAGATTGAGGCATATGAATTTTCAGTTTGCACGCAATTTTCTCCACAAAGGTACTCCCCAAACACAGGTTGAAAATTCCAATAAATTATCTTATTTTAATTAATAATTTATTGTTTGTGCAAATCCCATAAACATCTAGCTTTGGCTATCCCGAGAGAAGAACACCAATTCGAAGCACAGAATTGTTATGTATTGAGACCTGTGCATTTAAGAAACTATACACCTTCTCACAACCCTTCTAAAGATGCAACACCTGAACTTGCAAGCCCCTCCCTCCTGCATTCTATTTGACTAAATCCAACACAAACTTTAAAAAAAAAATAAACTGTCACTGATTTGTCACATCTTCATATTATAGACACAACAGTTGTCATGATATCATTTCTGTATTCTCATCTAACAACATCCCTACTCCTTCTTGATTACATGTGCTTGTTCGCTTATTGTAACAACACACTACTAGAATACCTGTTCATAACTTTTGCATGACAATATGCCTGTCATAGAAAGATTTACATTGGCTCTGAATACCTACTGATTCTATTTGATGTGTGTATGTTTGATCATATAATTCTAGTTTTACTGATTAAATCTCTCTGAATTCATTTAAAGCAATTTATCCTGTTTATTGCGTATTACTTCTTTTTTATACTGTTCCATGTTCCGATGTAGTTAGGTTCTAGCTAAATAAATGCGAAAATAAACACAAAAACAATTAATATGTTTGAAGAGGGAATTTGCCCAACATGAGATTCCAACTCTCATCTTGCAGCTCTGCTCAGCATGTGTTTAGTAAGCTGAAGATAAGCACATCCTAGAATCCTAAATGGATGCAGAGACCTCAGTGCATGAATCTGCACATATCAGACTAATATCACATATCAGACTAATGTTGATACCCCTCTAATGAAGATTTGTACTGGAAAGAAGACAGCATTAAGTTGTAATTAAGGAGCAGGGCGACTGCTAGTGTGCCACTTGTTGCATGCAGTGGTGTACAAAGTCTCACAAACCCCAATGCCTCATATTGGGCTGCTGAGGAGGTCTGTAGTAAATAGAGCGCTCAGCTGGAGGAGCTGAGTGCAACGAACAATACACGGAAGAGACTGTGCCTTAATTTGATATCCTTTCTTAGAGAAGTTCATTTAACTGAAATGCCCTATTGGTTGATGGTCACAGTGACCGCCATGGCTCCTCTGCGGCTGACCCTGAGGGGTTTCAAACAATGTGTATTCTTTGTTGCCATTCAGAGCCAGGCATCATGTGCAGTATTCCTGTTTATCTACAAAAATTATAATTTTATTGCATTCTCCTTGTGTGGTTGATCAGGCATATTGAAGAAGGTTTGTGCTCATTCCACTTCAACGAAATGTTTAGTACTTCCATTCGAACAAGTGCATACCACCCCGAACAGAATTGTAAATACAAATTTTTTCAGGCACTCCTATCGTATATAAATATATGTTCTCAAATGTTTTCAAAAGCGGGCAAAACCACTTTATCACTTGAACAAATGTTTGTATGGCCGTGAAAAAAAACATGAAGATAAAACGATCCGAAAAGCTAAGCAACAGTATATTTTTTTAATGTATGCTTGAATATATTAGTGATCTCCATTTTGTTCAGCCACATGGACCTCCTGAATGTGTTGGTGCGGGAAGTGTATCTACAGCAATGGTAGAATTATTCTTTGAAAAATTTCACTGAATGGATGCAATTGTGGAAAAGTAAAAAAATTGACTAAAAGCCTGAATCCATAAACAAATTGTGAAATAGATTGAATTTAGGAGAGCAAACCAAAAATCTCCAGTCTTTGAATCAGAGGTTTGATTTACATAACTGTAAATCTTGAAAACAAACATACAAATGTGGAAATTATGCCAACATTATAGAATAAAAGTAAGTGGATTTACAGACATTGAAAATCATCTGAACAATGCTCAAAATACCTCAAATCACAGCTGGAGTTGGCAATGTGAAAGAACTTGTCTGAGTCTTGAAACTTGCTACAGCCAGGTATGTAACCACTCTCAGTCTAAAACCAGATACTAGGCCCTAGGTGCAATGTAGTAGTGATAGAAGCTCTGCTAACGAAATAAGTAGCCAGAATGATGCTTGAAACCATACGTTAAGCCCTAAGTATGCCAGCTGGCAGTGGAAGGCGCGGCAGTGATCAGGTGCACTTACACACATTTTGCACTTGCCTACACTTTTAACGATGTGGTATGACAACTTTAGCCACACTAAACTAAGCAGGGCCTCAAAGAAGTGTGCAAAATGCATACAACGTATACGATTTCTGAAGAACACAAAACTCATTTAGACCTCAACATTTGGTGGCATGCCATTCTAGATCATAGGAGTAGAGCAAGAAACCTGCTAGGCCGTACATTAATGAGCTTTTGCAGGGGTTAGGTGCAAGAATTATGGGTGCAAGTGATAGAGCAAAACATACAGCAGATCCCCAAAAAATTGGCCTAATAACAATAACTGGTGACACTATACTATCTCTATTTAAACTAGAACGAAAGGGATTGGTCCTTACTTCATAAACTGCCATTGAGGATGCCCAGTTGAACTATTGCATTGGCTGCATGCTTAGATCAGATGGAAATATTTTTCTACTAGTCTTCACCTTGAACAATGGACAACAGTTCCTACAGAAACTAGCTTAAGGCCTCAGTCCATCTAAAGTCCTAACAACCAGAATGTGATGTGATGATGTCACAAAACGAGGTCCTCTATCTTATTCTTTCCCAATTACACTGTCAATAATGACACAAAACTGTCAGTATTATTGAAGGGTCTAAAGCTCCAGGTATATTTGTTAAAGAAGTTCATTGTTATAATCTCCCCTTTGGGTATGAATAGTAGTTGCATTCTCCTGTATCATTAGTAAAAAATAATGTAAAGGTGGAAACAGGTATATCACAGATGAAGGCACCAGGATGCAGTCAAAACGTCCTTAATAAGCTGTGCATATTCACAACAGCAAACAAATATGAGTAGCATAAAGGTTTAACACACTCAAGACTGAAAGAGGGTCCTGAGGAAGGAGGAATAAGAATGTAGGCACCGTAGGTCACTGTGAGTTGCCATTTCGAGAGAGGAGGAAATGATTGTGAAGCTTTGAGAAAATAAACTGCTCAAATCCAAATTTCCAGGAGCCACAAAACTGAATCTGGAAGGTGAGAAAGGATAGCCAGGCTTGCTTTAAGGACAGAGCTATAAGTGGCGTATAAAGTCTGGTTGTAATCTGCTTTTGCTCTCCCTAACAGAAGTCCTGGACTTTGGCAGGCGTGATGGTGTGCAGTGAGGAGGGGCAGAAAAATGTCATCTACATATGAAAGTGAATGACTATACTTGAGTGGTAGGTGCAGCACACAAGGTTACTGTTAAATAAGCTATAACTTGAATTGTAATTGACAAATTAATGGAGGTATTGTGCAAATATTCTAATAACAGAGTAAACTAATGCAGAAGATATTCCTTGCAAACTGGTTAATACTGAGAACAAAGAATCCAGTGGAAATGAGGAGTGGTCTGGTGATAAGCGGAAAGAGCTATGTACATCTGCTTACATGCCAATACACAGTGAGGAACAAGTGCTAACCACATAGCTAAAGAAAGAAACAAAGCTTATAATCAAGAGAGTGAGAGTGAAAGAAAGAGAGAGAGGAGGGAAAGATACAGGGAGTGATATACAGACTCACTTCTGAAGGTTGCAGACTTCAATAGAAAGAGGGACCCGTGCCCCAGAGGAATAATATGAATTATATAGGATAACATATTAAAATAGGTGCCTGACTCGAGAAACAGAGACATTTTAGATTTGCTTAGTAAAAGTCTTACAGGACAAGTTAAACCCTCTACACCCAACAAATTGAGTAAGTGAATAAAAAAGGAAATAATTCCCAAAAAGCTGAAAGAATACAAACTGTGAATAATAGGGAAATATCATGCCTTTCACTTTAGGAATACTATCAAAAAGTACTTTTCTCAGCATGTACTTGAACAGCTTGTCTTAACTCAGCATGCATGAAGGTTTAGAAGGAAACCTACTGTTACTTCACAACCTGAGCCATAAGGAGGTGCTAAATGAATATCATATTCTTTTACAAACGACATGAACAAAAGATGAGTTGCTAGATTAGGAAGAAACTGCTTTCAGCCATTACACGATAAACTAGACCTAAGGTAAAATGAAAAAATATACCATAACTGTAATAAAAAAAGGTGAATCCGATGAAGGACTTTAGCCTTAAAATCTTCTTTTAAAAACTACAAAGGATCAGTTGCAGCCTGAGAAAACTGCCACCATCATCTTGCTCTCAAGGCCTACTAGGCAAGGTGAAATAAAAACACCCTCAACGTTTAAAATACTGATTACTTAGGAACAAGTAAAGCAAGTAATATTAAGAGAAGATTGTAGCATTCTTTTAAATGTCACAAAATGGCAAAAGTGAGAAGTCGAGTAAGATAACTATTAGATAACTTGCAAGGTCTGTAACACGCACCAATTGAGATGGCAAATGGATGTGAACATGCCCTGTCACTTGTGAGCTTTGTACTGAGCCGGTCCGACCTAGGAGATACTGTGTACCTTTTTTCCTAATAAAGGCCTTCCATATATTTATTCGATTTCAAGTTTGTTTTTTCAAGATTGGCGATGAAAGTGAGATTCAAACTTGTGTGTATGAAGCACAATGTGATAGCAATCCTTCTATTTCCCTTCAGCCAAAGGGTTGGTGGAAATAATTAATAACATTTAATAAAATGATATATGTGTGTTTAACAATGGTTCATTGGGAAACTAACCCTCAAGGGTCTAAAAGAGTATATTGGGGTTATTGTATCACATTATATTCAGTTACAGGAATTTCTCCTTTTATATCTTTAAAGTGAAAATATCCTGGCAAAAAGAGAATCCAAGAGTGGATGGGACTGGATATCTGAGTTTCTCTGGAAAAGGGTTCTATCTTGAAATGTGATGAAGAAAAAAAGAATACAAATTCAACGTAATATGATGTTAGCTCATAAGGTAAAAAAAAGAACTGTCATTTTGGTAATATTGTCAAAATCCTAAAATATATATAGACAAAGCGTCCAAGTTCTCCATTTTCATAATCATTGTAAACTGTAAATGTTAAGCATCATGGAGTTGTCAATCCTGGAGTACAGATAATTAAAGCAATTGACACACATGTATGTTATTGTATTTCCTCCTCAAAGTACCTTTGCAAGAGGAGTTCCTTACAAGTCTGACAGTAAGAGGCTTATCCCCCCCAAATAAACCTATAATATTGTCAAGTGATACCTATATCTGTTATTTTACTTTTTAAAACTATATTGCTGATCAAATTCCAGATTATGACACTTTGCCTGATATTTAAAATGAAGTTATGGCTCTACTCAAATCGGGTACTCTCCTTTCCGAGCTGTTTTTTTTAAATTATTCCTGACAACAGAATTTGAGAACAGATGTTCCATCTAATTTGGCCTAAAAAAATATATGAGTTTTCTGTTGTTTAATAATATCACGGTTTGCGACAGATAATGTTTTCTATGCTTGAATGATATGTGAGGTTATTAGTATACCCGCTTCAAAACACACTTTACTATGCTAATTTAAAGATTTAATCTTATAACAACGATTGTACATTTTACAGAATCACACTGGAAATAGTTTTTTGTTCTTAACCTCTCTGCAGGTTTACCCTTTACACTATTCCTTTAACCACATTAAGTCTGACACGAAGAGCCTGTGGATCATATATCTAATACGTAAAGGTACAATAGTTACATTGGGGGATATGACACCGCTCAAATTATTCCTTTGTTCTCATTTATTTTATGTCATGGTCAATGAGGGCTTCTCTCCTTTGATTAAAATAGGTGTATAATGCAACATTTGCATAAGGTTAATACATTGCACAACTTAAATGTTTTTATATATTATTGGATTTTCTTCTTGTAAAGTCATTAATTTACATTTTATTAGCAATATCGTTTTCTAACGTGAAAAAAACTCTATCATACATTGTTAAGTTGTCTCCTGTGATTTAAATTGTTACAGCAAGTGATAGTAACGACCTCTAAATAAAATGTGTACTATTAACTTATGTCAATTACTGGGGATAATGTCTGGTTTTGCATGCATTATAAAATAGTGGAATATACAGTTTCTAATATGTACAGTTTGTAAATAAATATTGTTCTATGTGTATTTTTAGCCTTGAAGAAGTCCCATGTGGGACGAAACACGGCGTGTCGGCTGTCAATTGTGAGCTGGGGTTTTATGAAAGAACATTTGAATAAAAGAATAAAGAATAAAAGGAGAATATTTTTCCAGAAATACGACTGGCAATGTGATTTATTTGGGAGACACAATGTCATTGTCATCTGTGATTAATTGTTGATATTAATATTCATTGTTCTATATTCTGCCCAATCGTGATTAATTTTGGACCCTAATTTCCATTGATCTATAATCTACCTATATATTTAAGTGCAGAACCATTTGTGCATTTTGTATTGGGTAATTTTTTCCCATCATTGGGTATGTAGAAAGGTTGCGTCCCTGGCTCATTGGACCACGTCTTGGATTTACTCAAACTTCCGTTAAACTAGATTGACTGGTGCAGGTTCTTAGTGCCTTGACCATTCTTGCAATTTTGTGACCTCTTAATAAATGTTTTACTTCTGGAATGAGGCATTACATGGCGATGCAATATGTATTGCTCCACATTTTGTCTCTTTTCCAGGCATTTCCCACTGATATATTTTGTCAGCTTTTTCCTGGGAAACTATATTAGGGAAAATCTTGTAAGGGTGAAATAATTATTACATACATTGTAATTCCAATCTCTGTGCAAACTCCTGATTGTCAAGGGATCATGATATACAGTCTGACCTATAATCCGGCCATACAAGGAACTAAGCACATTGGGTTCTGATCACAGATCACTTAGGTAATATTAAATAAGTTAATAAAATGATCCGGCAAGTGTCCAAATACCATGTGAGAGATAAAATGGATCACTAAGTAATTTCTTGGACCCGAAGTATTTAGTGTGCCATGAGTCTTTATGAGGGCAAAACAAAGTAAAACGTTCCCAAGTATGTACTCCCTTTAAGGAGCACAGTAACACAGTCATAAACTGCACATGTAAACAATTTTCAAGTTTCAAGCACTAGAATATTCGACATCTACCTACTGTAAGAAGTTCCAAGTACTAGATTATTCTACATTTAACCACTGTAAGAAAATTAAAAGTAAGCCATTCTTAAAAACACAATTGGCAAAACATGAATTATATCTCTATCTCTAATGCCTTGCAGTTTTTAAGTCTGTTTCTTACAAAACATTTGATTTTTCCCAGGCTAAGCATTCCAGTCTCCACCTTTTCATGAGTCACCAGTAATAATTTTTGAAAAGGTTAATAAAATCATGGCTTTCAAATGCATTTTGTGTGTTCTTATTTGCTTAAACTCACCACAAATTTAAAATATTCAGATAGATAAGACAGTTCTTTATACATATCAGGACAAGTATGTGTAATGCTGCACACACTGGCTATTGGCTTGATCTAACAAAACAGTGAATGCAATGCTTTCTGTACCAACACCATCTAATTATCCAAAGAATCAAAGGAATCCTCAGTGGAACTAATGCAAGATATTTTTATCTGTTATCCTTTATTCAATGCACATCAGTTATCATACAGGCTTATTATGGATTTGAGTCACACAGGTTCAAGTGGGTTTACAAGAACCTCAACGAAAACTAGAATTTTTCAATTCTAAATGTCTGAAGTTGAATTTGATAACCACTTCAAATATTAACCCTTTTCTGCTGAAATTGGTTGGATAGTCTTGTCTCCACCTTGTCTGCCTAACCCCCACCCCATCCACTAATTCTTGACAAATCAGACACTCTGATCTGTACATCTGTTCATTTGCGTGTTTTACAAAAGAAAATTAATAATGAATGAATGGCATACAATATGCAAGGTTTGACCCGCCAAAGCATCAGTGCTAAGGCTTTTATTTAGAAGGTTTGTTGTCTAAAATATTCTGCCCACACAAGTGGCTCAGCAGGAAAAGAACTTAAGATATCACACATGTATGAATAATGGCCACAACTAACCCATCAGGCATAGGGTGGTGGAGCAGCGAGAAGACAAATGCACTGTGAGTCTACATCTCTTCTCCAGTGATGTTTAGGGACTACCAAGTCATAGTTACAAGCCTGACATTTTATACAGGTATTAATCGAGAATTATTTTCTTCAAGTGGCTTCTCTGCAATATGAGATTGCTGAGAAATAGAACAAATAAATTAATCATATCATTGTAGTACCACTCAGTAAATGGCGGATAAAAGTTGGACTTTTCTGTACAATACTTTTAAAATTGTGTGCGTCAATAGTGTGCATTGATAAGAGCATAGACAAAGGTCTGATAACTGAACTTACGTTTCCGAGAGATTTGATCAAGTCCTAAATGAAAAACAAAAGAAAATAATAAGTAGTTATGCACCATGCATTTTAAAATTTATTTTCTGAGTTAATTTCATCTTTAGCAGAAAATAAAACATTATTGATATTTGTTTTTTTAGAAAATATCGTGAATTTAAGTTCAGAAACATCTGCACTGGGCACAGTTACAAATATTATTTTTATATATGTTATATACATTAATTCAGTCAGCAGTTGAACAATTCACAGAAATAAATGTGCAAGTAGCTCAATCAAACACAAAAAATGCCGGACAGTGCGGTATCAAAGATATAGAATACATGTGCACATGATGCATTGGATAAGCTGGCAAAACAAATAGATGTGATAATATGATGCTTGAGGATACAGATTGGAAGGAAAACTCTGTCCATTCCTGGAAGATGGCCATACATCTCACCTAGCAGCTCATAAGATTCTAGCATTTACCTTGTGCCTACACCAACCAATCCAGGTTCTGTTATCAAAACTCTTATGTCTACGTTGTAAAATGAAAGTGGTATCTTTTTTTTTAGCATGTATTGAATTGTGAATAGAGGCACGACTTCATGGCTTGGGTGGCCACTAAATCGCATGCAATATATCTCATCACAAAACTATTGTATCTAGAATATTTATTAACAGAATATTGTCACAATATACAATGAGGTTGAGGGTCCTGACTCCTGTTAATGCTCACAACACCCCAAACTACAACTGATGCAAACTCAATAATGACCAAAAACAAACCATTCATGACAGAAGTACCTGCTGCGCTTGTACCAAGAAAAATAAAAAGGCCCAAAAAATGGACTCCCTAGTTCACAAAAGAATCATTAGAAACTTGTGAGAGTCTACAACCACAGAATGGATTTGGCGCAAAGGCCTATCAAAATATAATCTAGAAGCACTAAGAAAGAAACCCAAGGAATACAAAAAAACACATCTTCGTGGCCAAGACAGGTCTCATCAAATCTGAAAACAAGCAGACAAAAAATTAACTAAAGAGGGTATTTGACATTGTGAGGGATATCTCTTGCCATCTCTCTTCTCCTGGTATTGGGGATCTCAATAGTAACTGGAAAATTCCAACAATTCTTCAAAGACCAAGTTAATAAAAATCAAATTATCTATCTGAAATTCATTATTAGACATAGTGAAGTGGTCCTTGACCTACAAACCCAATTCAGAATGCCATTTATTGAACTTGATAACACACAATCAGTAAACACTAGCAGAAATCTCATATCATCCTCATACTTCTCTTACAAAATACCAGAAACAATTATAAAATACATAGTTCATCTCTTGCACCTTAAGTAACCAATGATAAGCATTTCTCTAGTACAATGGGAATTTCCTGAATGCCTGAAAACTGGTCCTGCCACTTGCCTACCTTAGAAAATAAATACAGACCTTAAAGACCTGAAAAACCTCCACCAAGTGTCAAATCTCCTCTTTATTTCAAAAGTCTTGGAATGCAATGCAGAGGAGTGACTAGAGGACTCCATAGAATACAAATAATCCATTTGGCAAATTGCTATCAGGCTTTAAATAGAATGTTGCACAGAGAAGGAGAATCTGCTGATAAAAGATGATGTTCTTCTCAACCTCTTGGTTACATTCAATACTGTTAATCGTATCTCACTGACAAAACTTTCTGGCAAACTGCTCACAACATAAGTCCCCAAGTCAGTTGTACTATCCATTGTACACTCTAGACTTGATTATGGCAATTCCCTGCTATCTGCTATTCCTAAACTGCACTTGGTCCTGCTAAAAGCTGCCCTAACTGTGGCAACCAGCACTCCAAAACCTGACCATATATTGCCCTTCTCCATCACTCTAAAACAGCTTCCTATTGAAGTCTAAAGTATTTTCAAACTTGACAGGATTGTCTACAAAACCCCTTAGGCAAGAACTATAAGCTGTCGAAACTACAATCTAGTCATCTCAGGTAGTTCCAATGCTCTCTAAGTTTGGCATCACTCTCTTTCTGGAAACTCCTTCTTTCAAAAACTCAAGAACCCTAAACAGTGCTTCAATGGGAATGTGCTGAGGATATGGAACTCCGTCCTACCAGTGATAAGGACCTTCTACAGAAACTGCAGAAAGGATCTTAAGGGCCTTCTCTTCCAACATCATCACCAAATATGTCTGGCCCCACTTCACATATTGGTATTGGTTGGTAGAAAGACAAATCTATTTTGTGCACTAACCCAAGACTCCTCCTCAACGTTTTCTAATTGTACATGTTCTACAATATAGATCAACAGGTGCTTCTCCTATGCATTCTTCTCCTCCCCCTTTTTAATCACTAGTTCTTATTTAATTCCAACCTTGCTCTACTAAATGTATTAGCATGCAAGGTGATCATATTTGATATCCTGCACAGTTATAAGATTTCCCTTTTGTACTTCCCTCTGCTCCTATATAAATCACTCTGTTACTTGTGTGGGTGTTATTTCTGTTCTATAAAATCTAACATATATAAATACATGCAGAAATGAATAATATTAGATGTGTTATTAAAAATAGTAAATTATACTCGCCCATGAATACCATCCTTTATAATACAGTGTTAGGCATATAGATTAAACTAATAATTTAGTAGGTTCACATTGTTGACCTCAAAATAGTGACATACAACCCCCCTGGAGCACAGTGGGCTCAAATCTTTCTTGAGCCATTCAGAATTAGATACATCTAAAATGTTATATGGCAACATTAGGCATATGTGAAGACCTGAAGATGCCCAGGCAGAAACTAATCCTGTGCACCTTATGGCTCGAGTTAGCTCAATGCAACATTGCACAGGCAAAGCAAAATGCCATATTACTTACCGGTAATCTTCATTAATCCTAGTCCCGTTGTCCTCGTCCCATTCCTAAACAAGTGAGATAATCTTATCTCACCAACAGAAAAAAAGAAAGAAGGAATGCTGGCTCTACCCCATCTCCTCCCACCAGGAGGTCATATACATACCATACCCAGCATTCCCTCTGAACTACTAAGCCACAGATGAAGGTCAGAAGGCTCAGGAGGTTGGGAGAATGGTAATGGACAACTGGGCGATGAGTAATGAAGATTGCTGGCATTACTCCAAGGTCCATCCTGTCCTTGTCCCATTCGTAAAAAAGTGAGAAGACCAAAGCAACAACCGGCATTCATCAACAACAAACCACAAGTCAGACAGCAACACCCAGTGATTTATTGGCTCTGAAAACAATACGTCAGGAGCACACAGCCTGCAGTACACCCAACTCAAAATTAGCATCATGCCCCAGCAAATTCTGGATCCAATAATGCCTCACAAATATATTAGAGGATGCCCAAGTAGCAGCCCTGCAGATCTTAGACAGAGAAACCCCCTGAACCTCAGCCCAGTGGGCCGCCATCCCCTGGGTAGAATGCCCCTGCACACCCGCCGGAGGAGGGGACCCGCAAGGGAATAAGCCAACATAATGCCCTGCTTCAGCCAGTGACTAATGGGAGAATAAGAAGTCTTCCCTGCAGGAGAGGAAACCCTAAAAGTCACAAACAGAGAGTCAGACTTCCGAAAAGGACTTAGAGGATCCAGATAGATATGCAAAGCCCGGCAAACATCAAGCAAAGACCAAGGAAGGTCACTGTTAGACACGGGAACGGTGCAAAAAGCAGGCAACACCAACTCCTGGGATCAATGGAACTGAGAAGACACCTTGAGGATAAAAGAGGAATCCAACGGGAGGACCACTCCATCCTCCAAAAAAGACAAACAGAGTTCCCAAGCCATCAGAGCCCCCAAATCCCCAAGGCACCTGGCCGAAGTAATGGCCATCTAAAAAAACACCTTCATTGTCACAAACTTGATGTCCACCATATTCAAAGGTTCAAAGGGAAAAGCCACTAGAGCACGGACCACCAGAGGAAGGTCCCAAAAAGAAAACAATGACCACACCACAAGACGGGCCAAAGAAAACCTTCTCAGCAACCGGGAGACCAAGTCATCCACATCCGACAAATTCCGCCAAGGGGAACAAAACACCTTAATCGCAGCCCATTGAGCCCGCAAAGTGAAACTAAACCCCTCAAAGAGAAATTGCAGCACCCCAGGCAGAGAGCAATCTAGAGGGGACCACTCCAGAGCATGACACCATCGTTGGAAATCCCCCCAATGATGTCCTTAGGATCTGTGAGTAGAAGGTTTTTGAGACTGTTGCAGAGCCAAGGCTAAATGCTCGGGGAAACCCCCCATGCCGCCACCCCTGCCTCTCAACCTCCAAACTGACAGTCGCGGGAGAGACAAATTGTTGATGACTGCAGGGATGATGGAAATCAGTGGAACAAACAGGGAACCTGAATTGCCAACAGCCTCAGAGTGGGGAACCAAGACCGACAACCCCCAAAACGGCACAACCACCTCCCGGGACTGCAGCACCAGGTGAGCCAAAAACATGGGGATCAGCGCAAGGGGTGGGAAGGCATACAACAGGCGGAATAGCCAAGGAATGGTCAAAGCATCCACCCCAGCATCCCCTCGCTCGTGACGGACATGGGAGCAGAACTGAGGCTGCTGAGCATTGTGCCTGGAAGCAAATAGTTCAAGAAAGGGAAGACCAAACCTCCTGCACACAAGCTGAAAGCCCCTGAAGTCAGAGACTACTCCTGGGAGGCAGGGAAATAACGATTGGGGGTGTCTTCCACCCCATTGTCGACTTTCCGGATATGAACAGCCACCAGAGACAACAGATGCCCTCCGCCCAACAAAACAAGGGAATCACCACAGCATTCAGAGACTTGGACCTGATCCCCACTTGATGATTCAGGTAGGCCACTGTCACCATGTTGTCCGAACACACCACCACACCGCGCCCCAACACCCAAATGCAGAAGCCTATCACAACCCGGGACACCGCCGTCTACTCCCGCCAATTCGAGGAACGTCTCTTTTCTGGAAGGGACCAATGACCCTGAAGTGAGCTGGATTCCAATGTCACCCCACACTGAAAGCACTGGCATCCATTGTCAGGACCGTCAGAGGAGAGAGCTGCAACGGGAGACGCCTGGAAAGATTGGCTGACCCAGTCCACCAGCGCAGGGCAAGGATGATGGAATGAGACGCCAGAACCATAAGGGCCACATTCCGAGACAAAGCATTCCAAAGGGCCAACAGATGCACTGGCAGAGGCCTGAGATGATACCGTGCCCAAGGTACCATGAACACTGCCACCACCATGAGACCCAGAAGCCTCAACCAGAGACAGACCGGGAAGGAGAACCCCCTCAAGAACTCCAGAACAAAGAAACCCAAGGTCACCACCTGAGAGACAAGTAGGGACACCCTGTTCAGATTTGTGCAAAAGTGAGCCCTGATAAAAGTCAAGCCCTGAGAGGGCTCTAGTTAACACTTGAGAAGGTTCAGCAGAAACCCATGAGCCCACCCGCAGAACACACCAACTCACGATCTATCAACAACCACTCCAGAGATGTGACATGGATCAGCCATTCATCGAGGTATGGGTGGAGGAGGACACCCTGAAGATGGAATGAGGCCACCAACGGTGCCACCATCTTGGTGAACAACCTCAGGGCAGACCACAGGACAAAGGGTAGGATCAGAAACTGAAAATGACGACCCAAAGGCAAAATCTCAGGAACCTGCAAGAGCTTGGGTGAACTGGGACATGATAATAGGCGTACACAAGAAATGTCCCAGGAGAACTGACTGAATTATCCTCTGAATAGTCTCCATCTTGAAGGGCAGATGAACTAAAAACTTGCTCTGGGCTTTCAAGTCCAGTACCAGATAGAACTCCCCTGTCACTTTGGGCACCAGAAAAATCAGGAAGTAAAACCCCTTCACCCACTCCAGAGCGAGCAACTCCTGAATTGCCCCCTTGCCAAGAGTGACTCGACCCCCCAGAGACAGCCCAGCCCTCTTGGTCTGACAGGATGGCCAAGGAGTCGAACGAACACCCTGAATCCGGAGGAGTCTCAAAACTTGATGCGACGCCCCAGACAAACAATGTGCAGCACCCACACATCAGAACATGACTGCAAACAGGCTGGAAGAAAGATATGTAGCCGCTCTCACACCAACAATCCTGAATCTGCTGCCATGTAGTCAGGAACAATGTTTTGGCGGGGGAGACTTCGCTTTCCTGTCCCAACCCCTGTGACCTCTAGAAACTACCTCTGAGAGGGCGGATGAAAGAGGGATTTATGTTTAGATGAAACCATCACAGTGGAGGACTGCTTAAAAGAAGAAGAGTGCTTCTTCTCTTAACAAGTTTGTGCAATTTGCCCATCAACTCTTCCCCAAACATCATAGTCCCCTGGAAAGGCAAACGTAGGGCAGAAGCCTTTTGAGCAGAATCAGTCTTCCAATCCTTTAAAACCAGGTTGTAGCAAGCCGCCACACCAACCCGCCTAGAAAGGGCAGAGGGCCACACAACGTCAAATTATACATCAGGAAGGAATATCACATTCCGCTCAATATGCTCCAAAAAGTCAGACGTATCATCCAGGAACTGATACAAAGCCTTGATATCTGAAATCAGAGACTGCGCTACATAAGTACCATAAATGCCAGGCCGCAGAGCCAAATGGGAAACTGAGTAAACCTTCCGAAGGGAAGCATCCACCTTCTTATCCACAGGATCCCTAATAACTGCATCCTCAGCCAACGAAGTCCACCCCACCAGACTAGCAACAAAAGAATCAATCTGGATGGAGTCTAGCAAGCCCTTTGAGATGCCCTGGATAGGATACAGCTTGGCCATGAACCGGGGAATCATAATACGATCAGGATCCTACCACGCTATTTTCAACACTTCATGGATGTAGGGATGGACAGGTACATCCACTGCAGCCGAACTCTGAAACTGGTGCTCGGAGCTTCCTTGCCAGAAAAACTCATGTTGGACTTTACAAGCATCAGCAAGTCCGGCAACATGTCTTTATCAATGTATTTTCCCTTATGCTCCTCACCCTCATCCAATCCTCCTCAGAATTGGAATAATAAGAGGGCTGAACTGGAAAAGAGCCCTTGGGATGGGCTCCCCACCCCATCTCCTGCAAAGTTTCCTTAATAAGTCTCATAATCCTGGCATCATCCCCCTGTCTGCGGTCTTTCAAGCGCACCAGAGAAGGAGAAGAAGAAGACTCCAAAGAAAAAGAGAAGAGCTCCACATGTTTGCGTTTCCTGGAATCTTTGCCCATTCCTGCAAACACCAATCACAACAGTAGCCCAAAACAGAACAGAACCAGGAACAGGGGCACACCAGGAACCAGCCATTGATCCTAAAGTCCATAGCACCTGGTAGCACAGAGCAGAGTCCCAAAACAGGAACCAACTAAGTCCAATCCCGCTTAGCTTCTGAGAGCACGAAAGGACAGTTGCTAATATGGCAGCCTACAGCACCAGGTCCCACATGAGGAATACAGGCAATAACAGGGCCCACTCTGCTTAACTCCCGATATTAGGCAAGACCAGGCATTTTCAGGGCAGCATGGATGTAGGCATTAGTACAAAGGAACAAGAAAACCGATTTGCAGGACTTACCCCTGTGGCCGCACTTAAGGGAACTGACAAATCAATTCCGCAGCTGAACTGCATCCAAACGCCTGATTTCCTGGACTCCACTGACGCCGGAAGTCAGGCAACGCAACCCAGAAGGGAACCGCACCTCAGGAACAATACCCACCTGGTTGACGACCCGGAAAACAGAAAGGAAGAAAAGCCACGCCTCCCAACGTGACCAGGCAACCCAGGAGGAACAGCCCAGACACCACCGCCAGAAATACTGACCAACAGGAAGCCCAGCATGTATCCATCAAATCTCGAACCACCCCCTGGGGCTTCTTGAAATTAAGTGGGGGCCCCCCTATCCCGGGGACCATCACCCCCCCCCCAGGGTTTTACAAAAGTATGGCGGGGGCTCATGGCTCCCCCGCAGCCCTGGGGACCGCCACCCCCCGGGGCTTTTTTAAAATAAAATACCCTGTGTGGGGGGCTCAAGCCCCCCCACGCCCCACGGACCACCACCACCGGGCCTTTGACAAAGGTGGGAGGGGGACGTGCGGCCCCCTCCTGGAGCCCTTGATGGCTCTGGGGACCGCCACCTCTCAGGGTCGGCTCCTGCAGTGTCCCGGGGGGGCCCACCCAGGGACACTGCTGTTTGCATAGGTTTCTTGTGCCTCGGTTCTATCGAGACACAAGATGGCTGCTAACACTTCCTGATTTGGAGTGTTGACAGCCAATTAGCATGCAGCTCGTGCACAGCAGGGGCTGCGGATCCTCCCACGCCATAGATATATATGTACTTTTAAATGTCATTTTCTCAGGAACTACTGAACAGATTTACACCAAATAAGCAAAAGGCATGAGTCTGAACTGAGGACTACAACTTTGCTAAATTTGGTGTCATGCCGTTTAGCCGTTCCGGCTGTAGCCGCGATGAACAGTACCTATGGAAAATTGCATGGGGAAAACACGTTTTGGGACCCCCCCTTTTTTCTCACCCCCGCTTCACGAATCACCCCGAGACTTTCAGGAGCAGACCTGAATGCCCCACCAGTTTTGAACATTTTGTGAAGATTCGTCAACCAGCGCCAAAGTTATTCCAAATAGAATGTTGCGGATTTCCTATGAAAAATAGGTCCTAATGTATCTACTGGTGACTGCCAGTAGGTAATATATATATATATATATATATATATATTCACTGAAAAAACCATAGGTTTCACACCAGTTATAGTTAGCTGGAAATTTTACTGATATAAAACCATTGAAATTCCCACGTTATAGTTAGTCGGACTCACTATAACTTGCGCGTGCAATGCACTGCTGATGACATCACATATTACATCACTCATGACATGGTGAGTGACATCACTCATGACATCACTGATGACACCATCCTTGTGACACAGTGACAGACCTCCTCTCAGTGTAAAGTAACCCTTGAGACACATATTCAAAAATAGAAACTGAAATTTTAAAAAAATGGACATACCTATATCAGTTACAACAAGCAATTCTGTACTTCCACTATCTATATACACATCCACTCATTCACCAACAGTTCTATATAGTCACTCATACATATACTCACTCATCATATGAAGAGATACACCTATACATCCTGTTACACACCGACATTCATCCAAAAGTTACTCACACACATATTCACACGTGCAAATAAACTATTGAACAACCATTTATTTGAATATAGAGTTATACACACACTTCCACCTTACTTCTATTGAAAATTACACATATTTATTCTCTTAAACAATCACTTATAGAAACACATACTTATTTAAACAGGAACTCTTACAATCTCTTACTCTCACATATACTCACTTATATACATCAATATTCATATATACTAGATTAAAACATATGTAGTTACTGATAAAGACACTAGTGAGACAGTCATTCACTCACTAACAAACACATATAGACACTCATCCACCCATACAGTCCTGTACATATGCTGTCTTCAAAACACATACAAACAAAGAGTCAGTCACTCATGCATCTATGTGCTAAGTAATACCCCCACCAAACCATGTAGACACTCAAACTGATACTAATAAAAATATCAAATAACCCATATACATACGCATGTAGCTACTTATCAACACATGTAGCCACTTATACACAAAGTGAAACACTAATATATGTATTTAAATATTTAAACATAACTCACTAATATTTATTTTTCAGAAAGAGTCATATTCACTGGATGGTGTCATCAGTGATGTCATGAGTGATGTCACTGACCATGTCATGAGTGATGTAATATGTGATGTCATCAGCAGTGCATTGCACGCGCAAGTTATAGTGAGTCCGACTAACTATAACGTGGGAATTTCAATGGTTTTATATCAGTAAAATTTCCAGCTAACTATAACTGGTGTGAAACCTATGGTTTTTTCAGTGAATTTAATAGGTTTTTTAAATGCTAATTCCTAACTATAACTGGTGTGAAACCTATGGTTTTTTCAGTGAATTTCATAGGTTTTTTAAATGCTAATTCCTAACTATAACTAGTGTGAAACCTATGGTTTTTTCAGTGAATTTCAAAGGTTTTTTAAGTGCTAATTCCTAACTATAATTTTTGAAGTGATTATTTTTCCATAGTACCCTCCTCGATACGCTCCCCGGTGCGCGCACCAGGCGCTTCCCCCGCGAAAATCGAAAAAAAAAAAAAAATTTTGAGGCCCCGCGGGGCCCTTTAATGGCCCCCATATCAAACCTAGGGGGTCAGGGGGGGTCTACCCTGCCCCCTTATGGTCAATTCCACCCTTTGTTTTTGCCACCTCTTATGACTAGATTTTACCGATAGACAAGATGGCGGCCGCTCCGGACTGTTTAGAATGTTTACAGACAACTGAGAGCCAATCAGCTTTCTGCGCGCAAGTCGCGTGTCGCGCCGGGAGCGCACTCCAGTGCGCGCACCGGAGAGCGCCTATAGATATATATATTTTTTGGAACCTAAATTACTCAAAATCCACTGCAGCACATATCTTGAGACATAGCAAAGGCACATCGGGCTACCAGTCCCTACAATTTTGCCAAGTTTGGTGGAAATCCATTCAGCCGTTCGAGCTAAAAGTGAAATCGACCGCCCTATGGAAATTAACATGGGGAAAACGCGTTTTGGGACCCCCCTTTTATCTCGGCCCCCGCTTGACGAATCCCCCCCAAACTTTCAGGGAAGGACCGGACCGCCATGAGACCATTTTCCTGAAAATTTCAGGCAGATTCGTCAACCGGCGCCAAAGTTATTCAAAATAGAATGTTGAGATTTAACATTGAAAATTATCCTAACTATAACTACCTACTGGCGACCGCCAGTAGGTAATATATATATATATATATATATATATATATATCTATATATATATATATATATATATTCACTGAAAAAACCATAGGTTATAGACCATATATAGTTAGGGATTAGCATTTAAAAAACCTTATTTTACTTGCACAAAACCATTGAAATTCCATATATAGTTAGATGCACTAACTATATATCGCGGACCCGCAATCCACTGCTAATGATGTCACATATTACATCATTCATGACATGGTCAGTGACATCACTGATGACATCACTGATGACATCTCAAATGACATCACTGATGACATCACTGATGACAACACCCAGTGACTGTATGTTTCTGTAAAGTTAAAATATGTCTTACATATTGAAGAATGAGTGGATGTATAAGTGTCTGGATGAAGGATTTAGTAGGTGCATGACTGACTGTATGAGAGAATGATTAAATGTGTCTCACTGAGTGCATGGGTTAGTGATTAAAGTGTCTTAATTTGGCAATCATTATTTATGTTCTTCTGTAAACTGCTGCATGTTTAAATCAGTAGCTATATCATTAACTATATGGGTTATTGAATGGTTGCCCAAGTATTTGTATGGGAGACTGAGTATGTGTGTGGGTGGCTGGGAGGTGTATAACTCTGTTCATAGATGTGTGAGCAGTTGATTCCCTAGGTGTATGGGTTCAAAAGTGCATGTAGAAACAGCTGTATGGACAGTTGACTGTGTGCATGAGTATATTGGTGAGTGAATGGATATCTCAGTTCTACATGTTAAAGTAAGTACATATGTAAAACACACTCCATGTGAGAGTTGACATATATAAATAACTGAACATAAGAGCCAGTGAATGTGAGAGTGGCTGTATGAATCATTGTGAACTTGTATCAAGGATTGTATAAGAGAGTAAATATGTGTTAGTATATGTTTGAATAAGTAAGGTGTGTATAACTGTATAGTTGAGGAAATGGAGGTGGGATTGATTCTTTGCATGACTGACTAGGTGTGTGGGTAACTCCATGGATGTGTGACAGTCTGTGAGTGCCTGTTTACACTGAGTGTATCTAAGGTTATATTAGAGTCTGAAGATGTATTATCACATAAATGATATCATCAGTGATGTAATCAGTAATGTCAAATGAGATGTCAGTGATGTCATCAGTGATGTCATTTGAGATGTCATCAGTGATGTCATCAGTGATGTCATTTGAGATGTCATCAGTGATGTCATCAGTGATGTCACTGACCATGTCATGAATGATGTAATATGTGACATCATTACCAGTGGATTGCGGGTCCGCGATATATAGTTAGTGCATCTAACTATATATGGAATTTCAATGGTTTTGTGCGAGTAAAATAAGGTTTTTTAAATGCTAATCCCTAACTATATATGGTCTATAACCTATGGTTTTTTCAGTGAATTTTCACGGTTTTGTAAATGCAAATTCCTAACTATATATGGTCTATAACCTATGGTTTTTTCTGTGAATTTCATTGGTTTTTTAAAAGCTAATATCTATAGCTGTAAAATATATTCTTTATTAAGTGACGTATCACGTAGCCCGTGAGACGCCTGATGATGCATCGCATAACCGTGACGTATCGTCTCTGCAGCGCAAACCAAACCCAAAACGTAAGCGCGCCAGAACACGCTTAAAGATATATATATATTTTTTTAACCTTAATTAGACAAAATCCACACGTGCACATATCATAAACATTCAAAAAACACAATATGTCGGACTCCCGTTACGCTGCCGGTTAGCTGCCCGGTTAACGTACCAGGAAGAACCTTTACCGCGAAAAATCGCAATTTTTTTTTTCACCCCCCAGGGAACTTTAACAGCCCCCTCATCAATCCTAGGGGTTCAGGAGGGGTTTGCCTTACCCCTTTCATTCATTTACACCTTTTTTTTTTCCACCTCTTGTCTCTCGATCCCACAGAGAGACAAGATGGCGGCCGCTCCAGACTGTTTACAATGATAACAGCCAATCAGCTTCTCCTCAGATTCCCGTTACACTGCCGGTTAGCTGCCCGGTTAGCTGCCCGGTTCGCGTACCAAGACGCGTCTCTACGGCGAAAAAAACGGATTTTTTTTTTTTTTTTTGGGGCCCAGCGTGGCTCTATAATATCCCCTCATCAATCCTAGGGGGTCAGAAGGGGTCTACCTTGCCCCTTTTCTTCATTTCCCCCTTTGTTTTGGCCTCCTCTTGTCTCTCGATCCTACTGAGAGACAAGATGGCGGCCGCTCCGGACTGTTTACAATGTTGACAGCCAATCAGCTACTCGTCAGACTCCCGTTACACTGCCAGTTAGCTTCCCGGTTAGCTGCCCGGTTCGCGTACCAAGACGCGTCTCTACAGCGAAAAAATCGGAATTTTTTTTTTTTTTTTGGGGCCCAGCGTGGCTCTATAATATCCCCTCATCAATCCTAGGGGATCAGAAGGGGTCTACCTTGCCCCCTTTCCTTCATTTCCCCCTTTGTTTTGGCCTCCTCTTGTCTCTCGATCCTACCGAGAGACAAGATGGCGGCCGCGCCGGACTGTTTAGAATGTTGACAGACACCGGAGAGCCAATCAGCTTCGCTTCGCAAAGTTCCGATACGCGAAAAGTAAGCGGACCGGAGCGCAGCCCGGAGCGCTGTTACAGATATATATCTTGTTTTAAACGTTAATTTCTCAAAATTCACTGAAGCACATATATTGAGACCTAGCAAAGGCACATCGGGCTAACAGTCCCTACAATTTTGCCAAGTTTCGTGGAAATCCATTCAGCCGTTCGGGCTAAAAGTGAGTCCAACCGCCCTATGGAAATTAACATGGGAAAAACGCGTTTTGGGACCCCCCTTTTTTCTCGGCCCCCCCTTGACGAACCCCCCCCAAATTTCCAGGAGCTGCTCAGAAACAAAATGTGCCATTTTCCTGAAAATTTCAGCCAATTCCGTCCACAAACGCCAAAGTTATTAGACATAGAATTTTCAGAAATCCCATAGGGAAAAAATCCTAACTATATATACCTACTGGCTATCGCCAGTAGGTAATATATATATATATATATATATATATATATATATATATATATATATATATATATATATATATATATATATATATATATATATATATATATATATATATATTTATATATTACCTACTGGCTATCGCCAGTAGGTATATATAGTTAGGATTAATTCCCTATGGGATTTCTGAAAATTCTATGTCTAATAACTTTGGCGTTTGTGGACGGAATCGGCTGAAATTTTCAGGAAAATGGCACATTTTGTTTCTGAGCAGCCCCTGAAAATCTGGTGGGGTTTCGTTAAGGGGGGGCTGAGAAAAAAGGGGGGTCCCAAAACACGTTTTTTGCATTGAGTTTTCCATAGGGCGGTTGGACTCACTTTTAGCTCGAACGGCTGAATGGATTTGCACGAAACTTGGCAAAATTGTAGGGACTGTTAGCCCGATGTGCCTTTGCTAGGTCTCAATATATGTGCTTCAGTGGATTTTGAGAAATTAACGTTTAAATCAAGATATATATCTGTAACAGCGCTCCGGGCAGCGATCCGGTCCGCTTACTTTTCGCGTTTCGGAACTTTGCGCGCAGAAAGCTGATTGGCTCTCCGGTGTCTGTCAACATTCTAAACAGTCCGGAGCGGCCGCCATCTTGTCTCTCGGTAGGATCGAGAGAGAAGAAGAGGTGAAAAACGAAAGGGGAATTTAATGAAAGGGGGCAAGGTATACCCCTCTTGACCCCCTAGGAATGTTGTTGGGGTTATTAAAGGGTCCCGTGGGGAAAATAAAAAAAAAATGATTTTTCACGGTAGAAGCGCTTCACGGGCCGCGAACTGGGCCGCAAACTGGTAGCGAAACGGGAATTCGCCATTTTGTGCTTCGTAAATTAAATTACTAGTTATAAGTGGGTGCGGGAGACGTATCCTAATCCCCTATGTTGTCTGAGGGTGGGTGAGGAGGCTGATATATGTTGATACATCTCTTCCAGCGGCTGTGCGTGAGCTTTTTTTTTTTTTTTGCTGCGTGACAGTCCGGAGCGGCCGCCATCTTGTCTCTCGGTAGGATCGAGAGAGAAGAAAAGGTGAAAAACTAAGGGGGAATTTAATGAAAGGGGGCAAGGTATCCCCCTCTTGACCCCCTAGGAATGTTGTTGGGGTTATTAAAGGGTCCCGTGGGGAAAATAAAAAAAAAATGATTTTTCACGGTAGAAGCGCTTCACGGGCCGCGAACTGGGCCGCAAACTGGTAGCGAAACGGGAATTCGCCATTTTGTGCTTCGTTAATTAAAGTACTAGGTATAAGGGGGTGCGGGAGACATATCCTAATCCCTTATGTTTCCTGAGGGTGGCTGAGGAGGCTGATATATGTTGATATATCTCTTCCAGCGGCTGCGCCATCTTGCCTTTTTTCGAATGCCACAATTTTGTCGTGCACGGCAGCCATTTTAGATTCCAGGCTGGTTCCAGGCTATCACCTAACCCTGCGGATGTAGTTTATGGCCCCAGCTGTAGAGAATTCAGACATGCCAATCCTCCTGATTCAGGCGTGTGAGTACTGATTTCAGTGCTAGTCTCCCGCCTCCCGATTTCTGCAAGCAAAAACCCGGGGGCATATTACGAACAACTAGCGATAATTTTTGTCTCTAACTTGTTTAGAGACAAAAATTATCGCCGCACATCGGCGATTTTTATCGCAGATAAACCTTGCTATTATCGCAGAAAAGTCAGCGATATTCATGTATTATCGACCTAATGCTCTTAGCCATGTTATCCACCTCCCATTGGATAACATGGCTAAGAACTGCTCAGGGCAGGTGTTAGATTTTGGAGATATTCGCGCTTAGCGCGAATATCTCCAAAAGTTGGTAATAGAAGGTAGCGATGTTAGGGACTGTTTCCAGTCGCTAACATCTTGGCACGCCACTTTGCATGTCATTAGTGATAAGTATCACTGACATGCAAAGCGGGGCCCAAGATGGTCGCTATCTCCTTTTAGCTGTCACTAACTGGTGTTAGCGACAGCTTGGTAATAGGGAGATAATTTTATCTCCGCTTTCATGGCTTTTAAAGCCAAAAAAGTGGAGATAAACCCCCTTGATAATATGCCCCACGATTCCTTGGGGGTTTCAGCTGACAGGGCTTGGTATTGTGTTACATGGTAATTTTTCCATGAAACGTCAGAGGGTCGATGTAGGGGTTCTAGAAGAGGTGATAAACCATTTAAGCCTCATGAACAAGCGCATGGTCTTTTAAAGATTTGTGAAGTACTCGGGGCGGCGGTGTGTGTGTGCCCTCTTTCAGGAGCGGGCGGGGGGGCACTGCCAGCAACTTGCCAGGTCAGGTAGTGTTCAACACGTGCATCACCCTTTCTCTGCCTGCTATTGCGCTCCATGCTTCGGAAAGGTAAGAAAAAGAACGTGCATTTGAGTTTGAAATGTCCGATCCTGCAGCAGCACACTTCCAAAGCCCACACATGACAATAACCCGAATCAAGGCCCCATTCACCCGTTTTTAAAAAAATAGATAACACTCCAACAAAGTAAGGTTATAAAACTTTATTAACTACTAACTTTAACAAACGGAACAAAAACTAAAAACATTTAAACATTTCTCAACACAAAAAGCAACAATGGTTAGAAGCTGTCTTTTGTGCGAATAGTCCCAAGGCAGCACAACGTGCAGAGTTCTGGACGGCACCCAGGTGATGTCGCCTGGGTGCCGCACTGGTTTAGGGATCCTACAATGCTGCTCCGAAAATTGGCGTGGGGCGTCCCGGGTGGGGCGGGGGGAGGCCTCGTCAGTAGCGGTCTGTTGTGCGAATAGTCCCAAGGCAGCACAACGTGCAGAGTTTTGGACGGCACCCAGGTGATGTCGCCTGGGTGCCGCACTGGTTTAGGGATCCTACAATGCAGCACAGAAAAACAGCGTGGGGCGTCCCGGGTGGTGCGGGGGGAGGCCTCGTCAGTAGCGGTCTGTGTCCAGTGTCACATGGCTGACACAACATGTACGACAGGCACCCAGGTGATGTCCAGTAAACTGCCGCACTGGTTTTGGTATCCTACAATGCTGCTCCGAAAATTGGCGTGCGGCGGCCCGGGGGGGGGGCGTGGGGGAGCCGGCGTGAACGGGCCTCCCCAGGTGGCGGCCATCTAGCTGAGTTGCGCTCGCTCTTGCGGCCACAGCGTCTCGCTCACCATGTTGTTGAGTTGCTCCCACTCTTGCAGTGCAGCGATAGGCGGCTGCCACATGGCTCTTAAAATGGCGGACGGCTCCTCGGTTTTGGGCCTGGTCCACTGAAATGGCCCTGGGACACTTTGGAACTCGGACGCTTGCCTGCTAGGGCTTGGGCTCCATTCTCGAAAAGCGTCCCCTCAGCCGTGAAGATTGTATAAAAGTCTTGGGGGCCCCCGACTCCCGCAGGCTTCCGGTGGGGAGCGGCTGCCATGATTGCTCGCGGAATGACCACGACGGAGCCACGAGATGGTGGTGCTCTCATGCTGACGCCAGCTTCAGTCTGAATGATCCAGAAACAAGGTGGGGCTTTCATCGTTTGGGAAAAAAAAATGTTCTAAACCAATGAAAAGTGTTATTTTTAGGTCATATGACCAAGCCTTCCATCTTTAGGAAACCAAAAGTAAAATGAACCAATGAAAAGTTTTATAAACAAGTCACATGACCTGTTATGCGACATAGGGCTACAAAAAGCGTAGAAAATCCGTTGGCACGTGAGGCGGCGTCAGTAGCGGACCGATGTGCGAATAGGCCGAAGGCAGCACAACGCGCCGAGATCCGGATGGCACCGAGGTGGTGTCCAGCAAATTGCCGCACTGGTGTGGCCATCCTACAATGCTGCGCCGAAAGACGGCGTGTCCAGCTGAGTTGCGGTCACTGTTGCGGTACAGTGACTCGAACGCGCCGAGATCCGGATGGCGCCGAGGTGGTGTCCAGCAAATTGCCGTACTGGTGTGGCCATCCTACAATGCTGCGCCGAAAGACGGCGTGTTCAGCTGAGTTCCGGTCACTCTTCCGGCACAGTGACTCGAACGCGCTGAGATCCGGATGGCACCGAGGTGGTGTCCAGCAAGTGGCTGCACTGGTGTGGCCATCCTACAATGCTGCGCCGGAAGTCGGCGTGGGGTGCCCCGTTGGCTTATGAGGTGATGTCAGTAGTGGACTGATGTGTGAATAGGTCGGAACCAGCACAAGGCGCCAAGATCCGAATGGCAAGTCCTGGATGTTGAGTGCCTCAGTTGAGATTTCTGAGCAGTGCTTGTAGGACTGTCTGAAGCTTATTTGCACCTGCTGCAGCTTCACTTGGTCCGGCGGAACTTTTTGCCTTTTCCTTTCTGCTTCTTTTCCTACAATGCGTTTCTTCTGAAGACACGACCAGGTCCCTGAATGTGTGCAGGGGGACGCTATTGATTGAATGAACGCGCCGAGATCTGGATGGCACCGAGGTGGTGTCCAGCAAATTGCCGCACTGGTGTGGCCATCCTACAATGCTGCGCCGAAAGTCGGCGTGGGGTGCCCCGTTGGTTTATGAGGTGATGTCAGTAGCGGACCGATGTGTGAATAGGTCGGAACCAGCACAAGGCGCCCTGCACTGTTGAGCCTTTTTCAATGTCTGTTTTTTGTTGTTTCCCCTCCATCAAAAACAAAACAAAAATACAAGGCGCCAAGATCCGAATGGCAAGTCCTGGATGTTGAGTGCCTCAGTTGAGAGTTCTGAGCAGTGCTTGTAAGACTGTCTGAAGCTTATTTGCACCTGCTGCAGCTTCACTAGGTCCGGCGGAACTTTTTTCCTTTTCCTTTCTGCTTCTTTTCCTACAATGCGTTTCATCTGAAGACACGACCAGGTCCCTGAATGTGTGCAGGGGGACGCTATTGATTGAATGAAAATGGCGGCTTGACACAAAGCTGACTCAAGCGTTACTGTTGGTGCTATACAGACAAAAATTGGTTTTCAGTTTGTACATTCTTCAGGTTTTTTTTTTCCATCCAAGTCTGATTGAGAGTTTGTAGAAAAATGGCTTCAGATTTTCCACATACTACTCTTCAACATTCTTCCTAAATGTAACAATGTGAAACTCACTAGGAGAACGGCTGTTTCTGTTTCCTTTCAAAATGCTGCCACCAATATTTTCTGAATGGAAGACACCATCTTGTAGCATAAAGGGCCGAAAGGGGTTCTGGTCTGGCCGATGGTTGGTGGAGACATTTTGACTATATCTTGGACCTGCCCGGCCTCGCCCAAAATGGCGCCGGTATAAATGGGACTCGTAACTCTTTGCCCGCAAATGTATATCTAGAAAATGTTATTGTAAGTGGCCCTGTCGTATTTTAATTACAAAATGTACGTCCACCGATTCCGCAACTGTTAGACACCTTTGTTCTTGTCACCTAATGGCCCGCTCGTTACGTTCTTCTACAGTGTAAATGTCTCCTCATCATATACGATTTCAGTTTGCTCCGTGGCCGGCCCACGTGGTTATAGGCCCGTATTTGTATACTGACATTTTCACAATAAAGGTTTTTAAAAAAAAACACGGTAGTAGTATTTTCATTTGTAAAGTTTTTACTTTTAGTGACTGTTTTCGAATCAGTAAAAGGCAAGTGAAATAAAGCAGTCCAATTACATGACGGATAAAAGGTATAATATGTAGGAACGCAGTAAAGATAAATGGTCAAGGGCAGTTGTGTTTTTCATGTCTGCAACATAAAGTGATCGATAAGAATCTGATAATCAGGCGTATCGGCGACTAAGACAGCAGGCCGAATCTCTTTTACTCAACGGCTCCGTCATGGAAGGAAGAAACGCCCTTTTTCTCGAAAAAGGAATATATTTTACTTGCAAGACAGTTGTAAATTTTCCGGGAAAGTACATTAGCCTGGAATATTATAACATATGTTTGAAAAAAAAATATTGTTCGAAAATAATAAAAAGCGTAATTTTTAGGTCATATGACCAAGCTTTTCATCATTAAATTAACAAAAGTAAAATGAACCAATGAAAAGTTTTATTAACAAGTCACATGACCTGTTATGCTTACGTTACGCGCTGCGCGCCGCGCCTCGGATCACTTCCGGGTGCGCTAACGCGGCGTGTCATAAAACGCATTACGCGACAACGTAGGTCAAGAATATAGTCTAAATGTCTCCACCAACCAGCGTTCAGAACACAACCCCTTTCAGCAGTCCAAAAAGTTCTGTTAAATGACAACAGAGGGGACAGGCAACAAGAACCATCAGTCAAAGAGGGGAGGGCAAGTTCTTCTCTTCCGGGTCATGTTGGGGCGCTACCGGAACTGATCGAATTGGTAGTCTACAGTGTTTCTGGATGTTTCAGACTAAAGCTGGCGTCAGCATGAGACCACTACCATCTCGTAGCTCCGTCGTGGCCATTCCACGAGCAATCATGGCAGCCGCTCCCCACCAGAAGCCTGCGGGAGTCGGAGGCCCCCAAGACTTTTGTAGAATCTTCACGGCTGAGGGGACGCTTTTCGAGAATGGGACCCAAGCCCTAGCAGACAAGCGTCCGAGTTCCAAGGTGTCCCAGGGCCATTTTAGTGGACCAGGCCCAAAACCGAAGAGCCGGCCGCCATTTTGAGAGTCCTGTGGCAGCCGCCTATCGCTGCACCGCAAGAGCGGGCGCATCTCAACTACATGGTGAGCGAGACGCTGTAGTCACAAGAGCGGGCGGAAAACAGCTGAATGGCGGAAGAGGCACAGTGTAGCAAAAGCGGGCGGAATGGCAACTAAAACGATAAAGGGGCGCCCCACTACAGCTTGTCTTCAGGTCAAACGGATTGTGGGACAAGGTCCAGAATTGAAGAGTCATCAAAAGGCAAAAAGTTCCGCCGGACCCCGGGAGCCGGCCGCCTATGTCGGGGGCGATCTCAGGCTACACCAGTGCTATAATACTTGGGGAGGGTGTTGGAGCCAAGCGTCTTCTCCGAGTCCATGGCCATCACACCGCCCCTCAGGGGCCTCCGTCAAGCTGTTTAGGAAGGTAACATATCACATTGTTTTCTAATGCAGTCAGGTCCACAAACGACACTCACTTACTTTGAGAATAGTGAAGCTGCAGTAGGTGGAAATAAGCTTCAGACAGTGTTACAAGCGCTGCTCAGAACTCTTAACTATGGCACCCAACATCCAGAACTTATGCTATTTGAGAATGGTAGTGACATCGAAGCATCTCAGGGACCAAAACCATTAACGTACTTTCACGTATGAAAATCTTACTTGGGGAGGGGGCAGGAGCGAAGCGCCCCCTCCCAGTCAGCGCCACCACACCGTATGTTGAAAATCTGAAGCCATCGTTCTACAAAGTCAACCAAACTTGGATTGAAAAATCTAGAAAAATGTACAAACTGAAAACCAGTTTTGGTCTGCATAGCATCAGTAACAACGCTTGAGTCAGCTTTGTGTCAAGCCGCCATTTTGATTCAACAAAGCACAGGCATTGAAAAAGGCTGAAATTCAGAACTCTAAACTATGGCACCCAACATCCAGGAGCTTGCTATCCGGATCTTGGAGCCTTGTGCTGTTTTCGATCTATTCACACATCGGTCCACTACTGACATCATCTTATAAACCAACGTTATGTAAATAGTTTTTTAATAAAATGTTTTACCCTGTTTCTTTGCTGGTGTGTTGTCTATATTTTTAATATTTGCATAGGGTTTGTCGTTATTTTGTGCGGGATGGGTGATGGAGCCGAGCTGTCTTGCAGCCCTCATGGTGTGGAGCTCAGTTCATCTCACTATTTTCGTATTTCTCAAGAAGGGTTGTTCCTAATATTTCTATTTTAGCGAGGTCAAAAAGAGATCCAATTAGTGGCCTACTGATTTTGCTCGATTACTTTTATTTTTTTACACGATTTTTCACTATCTGCAAAGACTAAACAGAGTATTGCGACTTTGTGCTTGTTTGTAAATAGAGAATGATCCAAAGAGAACCAATTCTAAAACAGTAAATGCTTGGACAACAATCAATCAAATGGAGAGACAAGGAGGCACGACGGATTACAACGGGGGTAAAGGCCTGCGTTAACTACCCTTCAGTATCTGCAAAGAGAGAGTACTACTAAGGCAAAAGAGGGGAGGGGGGGGGGGCAGCGTTCAAAGCACATCAGCGTGCATAAATACGAAAATGTTTTTATCTATCACGTACTTGACATTTTAAAGCTTTTCATATTTGCTATTAAAAAACCAATGAAATTCACAGAAAAAACCATAGGTTATAGTGGATATATAGTTAGGAATTTGCATTTACAAAACCTTGAAAATTCAATGAAAAAACCATAGGTTATAGGCCATATATAGTTAGGAATTAGCATTTACAAAACCTTATTTTACTCGCATAAAACCATTGAAATTCCATATATAGTTAGCTAACTATAAGCGCTAACTATATATCGCGCACCCGCAATCCACTGCTGATGATGTCACATATTACATCATTCATGACATGGTCAGTGACATCACTGATGACATCACTGATGACATCTCAAATGACATCACTGATGACAACTCAAATGATATCAATGATGACATCTCAAATGACATCACTGATGACAACTCAAATGACATCACTGATGACATCTCATTTGTCATCACTGATCACATCACTCATGTGATAATACAATGAACCTCTTCAGACTCTAATATAACCTTACATACACTCAGTATAAACAGACACTCACAGACTGTCACTCATCCATGGAGTTACTCACACACCTAGTCAGTCATGCAAAGAATCAATCACACCTCCATTTCCTCAACTATACAGTTATACACATCTTACTTATTCAAACATATAATAACACATATTTACTCTCTTATATAATCCCTGATACAAGCTCACAGTGATCGATACAGCCACTCACACATTCACTGGCTCTTATGTTCAGTTATTTATATATCTCAACTCTCACATGTATTGTGTTTTACATACGTACTTACTTGCACATGTAGCAATGAGAAATCCATTCACTCACCAACACACCCATGCACAGTCAACCGCCCATATAGCTGTTTCCACATGCACTCTTGAACTCATACTCCTAGTGAATCAACTGCTTACACATCTATGCACAGAGTCACGCACCTCCCAGCCACCCACACACACACTCAGCCTCCCATTCAAATATTTGGGCAACCAATCAATAACCCATATGGCCACTCTTATAGCTACTGATCAACACATGCAGCAGCTTACACAACATCAAACATACTGATGCACGAATTAAGACAGTTTAGTCACTAACCCATGTACTCAGTGAGACACATTTAATCACTCACTCATACAGTCAGTCATGCACCTACTAAATTCTTCATCCAGACACTTATACATCCACTCATTCTTCAATATGTGAAACATATTTAAACTTTACAGACACATACAATCACTGGATGTTGTGATCAGTGATGTCATCAGTGATGTCACTGACCATGTCATGAATGATGTAATATGTGACATCATCAGCAGTGGATTGCGGGTGCGCGATATATAGTTAGCGCTTATAGTTAGCTAACTATATATGGAATTTCAATGGTTTTATGCGAGTAAAATAAGGTTTTGTAAATGCTAATTCCTAACTATATATGGCCTATAACCTATGGTTTTTTCATTGAATTTTCAAGGTTTTGTAAATGCAAATTCCTAACTATATATCCACTATAACCTATGGTTTTTTCTGTGAATATATATATATTTATATATATATATCTATACTACTATTATAAAGAGAGAACTTGCACCTTTGGGCAAGGTAAGCTCGAAAACTACACCACCAATGTGAACACCCAAGACATCTTAGAAAACCTCAGGGCAAGCAGAAGGACATAGGCTACATAAAAAAAAAACGTTCTTTAAAATATTTACAAATAAAAATAAAGTAGTCCCTTGCAAGTAGCGCCGGCCGCGACGTATGCGTGAGGGGAGTAGCGTCGTTCACAGCAACAGGAAGAGCGAGGACATGAGTAGCGTCTGTGTGAGGGGAGGAGCGGAGTGCAACAGCAATACGGAGCTGTGAGAAGCGGAGGAGCAGTGGCAGCGCGGGGAGGTAAGTCGGGACCTGGGGGGGGGGGGTTTACAAAGCCGGGGCGGGAGGCGGGCGGGAGACTCGAGGCGCTATGCGCTATGCTCAATGCAAAATGCTCAATGTCGGGGCGGGGGCGGCAGGCGGCGGGCTCAAAGCGGGAGGCGGTATAGCCAATGTCAGGGCGGGAGGGATGCGGACTGGGCAATGTTGGTGAGGGGTGGGGGGGTGCGGTGCACAGAGGCTTACAATGCTGCCCCCAGCCCCTTTCTGCCCCAGGCAACGCTGGGGCGGGCTGCTAGTATATATATATATATATATATATATATATAGATATATATGTATATATATATATATATATATATGTATATATATATATATATATATATATCGCAACGCACTTCCAAACAATCGCGTTCAGAAAAACGGCAAGCACTCCGATGTCGTGATCACACAAGTAGATTTATTTCCAAACCCACTACACCCCCGACAGACGCGTTTCGCTCACAGGCTTCGTCAGTGTCAATATTGTGCAAACTTTCTCGCCATTTTAAACTATCCGCCCTCCTTGATCATCGAAATCGATGATGGTCCATTACTCTTTTCGTGGCGGCCATCTTGTAGTATGTTTATACAAGGTATTTCACACTGTTCCAAAATGGCGACAGATAAAGTGCTAAGTGCAAAAATTAAAAAATGTTTGACAATAACAATTATTACCATGACGTGCACACATTATACATATTTCATGTTGGATACCAAGTATTTACATTTCAAACACTTTCAGTTACTCTTTCGTTGTGTAGGGGTGTATCCCCAATTTTTGTGTTTCACACATCTTTGTAGACTTTCTATGTACATATCGTATATTACACTATAGAGCCCTATAAGTTCTATACACATATTTACAGTTTTTACATACACAGAGCGTGGCCGGTTCTTTCACGGCTCTTCTTTTTGTGGAGCCCTGTATGGGCTGGTAACCAGAAACAGTGTGGTATCTCTATTCACAAGTATTTATATATCTATTTTTCGTATATTTACATGGCATTATGGGGAGTGACAGACATATTTACAAGGCTTCAGTTTGTTGCTGTTTTAATCTTATCCAGGAGTTTTATTATAGCTAACTGACAGAGTCTTATTATCAGTGCTCAAGAACAGGGAACTTTAAAGGTGTACCCACATTTCTGCATCATTATTGAGACCCCACGGTGTCATGGTCTTGAGGTCCATGATGTATCTGGATTCCAAGATGCGGAGTGCTTTCTCCCTATTCCCCCCCCGCTCTGATTTGGGAATCTGATCTATGCAGTAATACATGAGTAAATCCCTATTGCTTTGGTGGTGTTCAGCAAAATGACAGGCTATCGGATAGGTCTTATCATTATTCACGATAGCCCTCATATGTTCTAGGATTCTCATTTTGGTTGGTTTGATGGTACTTCCTATATATCGTGTTTTGCACGGGCAGACCAAGCAGTATACTGTATATTCTGAATTACAATTGAGATGTTTAGTAATCATTCTGTTTTGTCTGCCCTCACCCGTTCTTCCTGGATATTCCTTGATTTTTTTACTGTACTTACATGCCTTACAGCGTAGGCATGGAAAAAAGCCAACAATCTTGTTGGTAGTCGGGTTCACTATTTCAGGGGAGTAATGGCTGTGGATCAGATGGTCCGAGAGTGACTGGCATTTCCTATATGTTACCATAGGTCTATCCGATAGATATTTTTTCAAGACATTATCAGTTTTCAATATATGCCAGTTTTTCTTAAAGGCCTGGACCAGTTCCCCGGATTTACTGTTAAATGTAGTTATCATTCTGACCTGATCATTATCTTTTCTCGACTCCTTTACCACCAGGAGATCCCTCCTGTCAATGGTATCTGCTTTTACTGTTGCCTGTTCTAAGATGTTGCGAGAATATCCCCTCGCCTGAAACCTATTACTGGCTTCTTCCTGGGCACTCTTAAAATCATTTTCCTCTGAGCAGTTTCTTTTGAGTTGTAGGTATTCACCATAGGGTACGTTCCTAACCAGACTCCTAGGATGATGACTAGCCGCATGTAGAACGGCATTCCCTGCCGTCGGCTTCCTATAAAGTCTGGTGTGGAGATGATCTTTTTCCACAAACACCTCTAGGTCTAGGTAACATACGCTTTTTTCACTGATTGTACAGGTGAATTGTAGATTCAGGTCTTTATTGTTCAGTGTTGAGACATACTCCTCAGCCGAGGCCCTGTCTCCCCGCCAGACAATAAACAGATCATCAATGTATCTGGTCCACATCAATATCCTCTCATTCCACTTTTCGTTGTTACCTCCCCATGCCTCGTGCTTCTCCCACCAGCCCAC
Source organism: Lissotriton vulgaris (assembly GCF_964263255.1). Lineage (NCBI taxonomy): Eukaryota > Metazoa > Chordata > Amphibia > Caudata > Salamandridae > Lissotriton > Lissotriton vulgaris. The sequence continues at coordinate 85,699 of NW_028249341.1, forward strand.
GAATAAATTCGCGTAGCTGGGAGAGAAGCACGAGCCCATTGAAGTGCCCCTGATCTGTTTATACAGTTGGCCTGCAAAGAGGAAGTAGTTGTTAAACAGACAGAATCTCATCATACACAATAGCATGTCACTGTGTGCTCGGTATTTGGCTTGTTTTTTTCTCCAAAAACCACTTAGTGGCACTCAGTCCTTTCTCATGGTCTATGCATGTGTACAAATTAACAACATCAAGTGTTATTAACAACATATCCTTATCCTAAGAGACATTGTCCATGATGCGCAGGAAGTCTTGCGTGTCTCTTACATAAGAGGGCAAGTTCTTAACAATTGGTACTAAATAAGTGTCAATGAAACGTGTTTTCTAAGAGGCTGCCAATTGCCGAAACAATCGGCCTCCCTGGTAGTCTCCTGGCATTTTTATGGATTTTTGGCAGATGGTAAAACGTGGGCAGCATGGGGGAATCACAATGTAAGAAAGAAAATTCTTCAGGGCTTATAATGCCCTCATCTTTCCATTGATTCAAGAGTTTCTCGTAGGCAATGGTACTTTTCACATATTCCTCTCTTTTTACTGTGACATAGCATTCCTTGTCCCTTAATTGTCTATGTGCCTCCTGTTCGTAATTCTCCTTACTAAAAATGACAATGTTCCCGTTCTTATCTGAGGGCTTGATCTCAATTGTCTTGTCATCTCGTAAGGATTTAATTGCTGCCCATTCCTTCCTTGTTATGTTGGATGATTTTATATCCATTTTTTTATTTGCCATTTTCTCCAGATCTGCCGTTATCGCATCATTAAACACATCGATTGCATCATGTGGTGTATTTGGCAGTTTTCTTGATTTGTTTTTTAAATTTCTCGGATCTCTGGCTTGTTCAGGGCAAAGTTCATTCTGTATCATTATTTCCTGCTCTTGGTTTTGTAATTCTTGTGTTGCAGTCAACAAAACCTCCAGGAGATTGTCTTCATTTGCATCAGCTATCGTCGTTGTTTCTGACATATCTGAGCTCTTTGCTTCCTTTGCTCTTTCAGGGTTCTGTAGGAAGATTTTTTTGAACTTTAATTTTCTTATGTATCTGAACAAGTCTATTTTGGCGTCCACTAGATTGTATTCGCTTGTTGGACAGAAACTTAAACCTTTTTTAAGTACATTGGTTTCATCCACCGTCAAAATCCTTTTTGATAGGTTGATGACGTTGTTATCTTACTTGGTATTCACTTTCGCCTTCGGTTGGAGGCACTCCGTGTGACCATCGGGGTGGTGGTACCATGAGAACCTCCCCTTGTGCCTCCTCCCCCGCCTCGTCCTCCTCTTTGATTTTGTTGGGGCGGATGGTTCCTTAGTTGTGGTTTTTGGCGGGTTTCCTTCATTACCTGGTACTCGTCGAAAAAAGGTTTCACTGTCTCCTTTTCCTTCGCTGCCGGGGCTGCATTTTGTTCCCCGTCTGATGTTTCCACTTCCGATTCCTCAGTATCTATTAGCTGCTCCCCATGTGGAAAAGCAATGCCGGCTCCCGCAGGAGGCGGGAAGACGGCTGGGACCATGGGGGGATTGGGGACCCCCACAGTCCCCAACAGGAGGCCAGGCCCCAGGGGATGGGGTCCCCAAGGCCATAAGTAGCCCGGGACGGGGTCCATGTGGCCCCCTCCCCATTAAGAAAAATAAATATATATTTAACGATGGCTGGCCCCGGGGGATGAGGTCCCCAGGGCCTTAATTGGCCTGAGGAGGGGTGCTGATTAGCCCCCCTCCATAAAAATATTAAAAAATGTGGCCATGCCCTGGGGAGTTGGGGTCCCCTGGGCCCCGAATTAGCCACTAGAGGGGGGCCAACCTGACCTCTTCCGTAATTTTTTTTTTAAATGTTAATTTTGGGTTGAGGCCCTGGGGGTTGGGGTCCCCAGGGCCCCAATAAAGTAAAAGGAATGGGGGCCACACAGACCCCCTTTAAAAAAAATAAAAAAATTAAAAAAGACGCAATCGTCCCAAGGCCCCGCCCCCTGTGGCGCATTTTAAATTGGGAAATTAATTCCCCTTCAATACTGGGGGTTCCTTTGGTACCTCCAGTAAGCGCCACAGTGCTGCGTTGCAGAGAGGTGCTCCAGGCCACGCCCCTTGTTACACCTCTCTGCAAAGCAGCCTTGTTGCGCTTACTGGAGGTACCTGGTGGGCTAGTTGGACCCCAGGGACCCTCAGGATTCAAAGGGACTTAATCCCCCAACTTGCAACGAGCCAAGGGGCGTTTTTGCACAGTGGTGAAGGTAGGGGCGGGGCCTGAGGTGATATGTGTGCCAACACGCCCCGTGGCGTGTTTTACTTTGGGGAATTAATTCCTCTTCAATCCTGAGGGTCCCTTGGGGCCAAATAGCCCACCAGGTACCTCCAGTATGCGCCAGGGAGCTGTGTTGAAGACTGGTGTTCATAGGCCACGCCCCTTTTTACCTCTGTCTACAACGCAGATCTGTGGCGCTTACTGGAGATACCTAGTGGGCTAATGTGTCCCTAGGGACCCTCAGGATTCAAGAGAACTTAATCTCCCAACTTAAAATGCGCCATGGGGCGCATTTACACACTGGTGAAGGGAGGGGACGGGCCTGAAGTGACGTGTGCAAATACGCCCTGTGGCGCATTTTACATTGGGGGAAAAATTCCTCTTCTATCCTGAGGGACCCTGGGGGCCAAGTAGCCCACAAGGTGCTTCCAGGAAGTGCCACTCCGCTGCGTTGCAGAGAGGTGGTGCAGGCCGTGCGCCTTTTTACTGGATGTACCTAGTGGGCTAGTTGGACTCTACGGACCCTCAGGATTGAAGGGGAATTATTTCCTTAACTTAAAATGCGCCAGAGGGCGTGTTTTCACAGTGGTGAAGGGCAGCGATGGTGTAGGAAAGTGGCTCTATATATACTGGACCGAAGTCAAATCAGCCGAACTACGAATTCGGATTTACTCACCTGTTATCAGGAGAGACTTCAGTGCTGCATTTTTGAGCCCAGTACTGATCCTGAAAAGTAATTCTAACCGTACTTACCAGTAACTTGAATTTCCTTCCATAGGCTAACATTGACTGGTTTCACTTGGAAATTCTTTTAAGTGTGAAGTTTTGAAACTTACAAATATTCCTCTAAAATCAACCGGACTACGAATTCCGATTTACTCACCTGTTATCAGGAGTGACCTCAGTACTGTATCTTTGAGCACAGAACTGATCCAGAAAAGGAACTCTAACCATACTTACTAGTAACTTGAATTTCCTTCCATAGGATATTATTGCTTGCTTTTTGCTGAAAAAGTTTCGAAGTGTCGATTTTTGAAACTTACAAATGTTCCTCTAAAATCAGCCGAACTACGAATTCCGATTTACTCACCTGTTATCAGGAGAGACCTCAGTGCTGCATCTTTAAACTCAGTACTGACCATGAAAAGTATTTCTAACCGTACTTACCAGTAACTTGAATGTCCTTCCATAGGCTAACATTGACTGGTTTCACTTGGAAATTCTTTTAAGTATGGAGTTTTGGAACTTACAAATATTCATCTAAAATCAGCCGAACTACGAATTCCGATTTACTCACCTCGTATCAGAAGAGACCTCAGTGCTGTATCTTTGAGCCCAGTACTGATCCTGAAAACTAATTCTAATTGTACTTACCAGTAACTTGTATTTCCTTCCATAGGAATCTATTGTCTGGTTTTCACTAGAAAAGTTTCTAAGTGTTGATTTTTACAAACTACAAATATTCCTTAAAAATCTTCTGTATGACTTAAACGCATTCTTTAAACTGTTTACAGAAGATGCATCAGTGCTGGACCCAGGATCCACCACTGAGTAAGAAAAAAAAACGATAACACTACTCTCCTGCTAAGTGAATTTCCTCCCTGGATAACATGGGTAAAAAATTCCAGAGTCTCGAGTTACCGCCGGGAACTCCACTGGCTCAGGAATGAAAGCAGAATCCGTTTCAAAGCCTTGAACTACATGTTCAGAATTAAGGCAGGTACTGCCCCCAAATACCTTCTAGCCCTGGCTCACCCCTATACTCCCAAACGAAATCTTCACTCGCAAGCTGCTGCCAACTTCTGCGCACCAAGATTTAAACTGGCAAAAATGGGAGGTAGATCCTTCGCCCACCTGGGACCATCCCTCTGGAACGCGCTCCCTCCCTTCATTCGAAAGGAGGAAAATCATATCAAGTTCCGAAAGCACGTTAAGACCTGGCTATTCGAACAATAACAGGAATAGCCAGAAATTCATCCTGACATCCTTTTGCTGTGTCTCGGCGCCGGGAAACCCTTTTTGGGTAGCTGTAGCGCCTTACAAATGGAAAAAATAAAATAAATAATAAAATAAATGGGTAATTCTATGTGAAAAAATTTCTAAGTGTCAACTTTTGAAATATAATAATATTCCTTAAAAAGCACTACTGTAACCAAAATGCTTTTACTCAACTGTTTACTGGAGATGTCCCAAGACTGAATCCAGAATCCAGTCCTGTGATTAAAAAAGTAATACATAAAGTAACTAATTGCATTTAACTAGAAATTTGAATTGAGCTCAATGTTGCATTGTGTTTGAAATTGTGTTGCCCATTGCAACAACTGTAACTACGGTACTTAAAAGTCTATTGCCTATTTGCAAAGTATTTAAACTAAAGTAATTGATTCTGAGAAAGTATATTTTGTAATGTAATGGATAATGTAATTATAATGTAAGTTAAAAAATAAAATATCTAAAAATAAATAGTTTAAAAAAACGTAGTAAATCAGTATAAAAAAAATATTTAACAATTAATACATTTAAAAATTGTCATTTACAAAACCTTTGAAATTTACTGAAAAAACCATAGGTTTCAAACACGTTATAGTTAGGAATTAGCATTTAAAAAACCTTTGAAATTCACTGCAAAAATCATAGGTTTCAGGGGTGTTATAAGTTAGCTGGACATTTCACTCATACAAAACCATTGAAATTCCTCCGATATAGTTAGTTGTACTAACTATAACTCTTGCACCCGCAATCCACTGGTGATGATGTCACATATTACATCATTCATCACATGGTCAGTGACATCACTGATGACATCATCCACGTGACAATCAGATACACCTCATCATACATTAGTATAATCTTTCATCACTCACTATAAAATACAAAGTACCATATTTAAATCCATTGATACACCAATACAAGTTTCTAAAAACCCACTCAGTGATTCCTAGATCTATACACACATCTAATCACTTACCTATAGATTCACTCATACATGCAGTCAATGATCAACAGAACACTATCAAATATACGTATACACCTATATCTACATTACACACCAGCACACATCCGATTCACTTATAAAGTCATCCTACTTACTTATGCAAAGAATGGATCATACTAACATTTACTTAGCTCCACACCTATACAAACACCACTTCATCTATTCATATAGATAGTAACTCATACTTAATGTGTTATAAAATCACTATTACAAGTATACAGTCATCCATACAGTCACTCATACAATCACTGAGTCTTATGCATACTTATTTATATACAGCAACAGACACATGCACAGCCTTTTGTTTTTCTTGTTTGTTGGACATGTACCACTGAGAGATGTATTTGCTCATCACCACATCCATAAAGATATTCAGTCACCCAAACAAGTGTTATAACATGTAGTCTTAACTTCATGTACCTACTGAATCAACTATTCACACATCTTTGGGCAGTCACACACCCCACACTGAACCACACACATATTCACTCTCCCATAAAAATAGTCAGTTAACTATTCAATAACTAATATAGACTTTCACACACCTAGTAATCAACTGGAGAAGCAGTTTACACAACAACTGACAAAGTGATACAGATATTCACACAGTTTAGTCACTATCCAATATATTTAGTGAGACACTTTAAATTAGTCAAGTAAACAGTCAATCACACTGCTACTAAATCCTCCATCCAGATATTTATATTTATATATCCACTCATTCTTCAAAGCAAATTGCTATATATATAATCCTTATTTAAATAACGAACCAAACCACATTTACTGGATGATGCCATCAGTGATGTCATCTGTGATGTCATTTGAGATGTCATCAGTGATGTCATCAGCGATGTCACTGACCATGTCATGAATAATGTAATATGTGACATCATCACCAGTGGATTGCGGGCGCAAGAGTTATAGTTAGTACAACTAACTATATCGGAGAAATTTCAATGGTGTTGTATGAGTGAAATGTCCAGCTAACTAGAACACCCCTGAAACCTATGTTTTTTCTGTGAATATCTATCTATATATATATATATATATAGATAGATAGATAGATAGATAGATAGATAGATAGATAGATAGATAGATAGATAGATAGATAGATAGATAGATAGATAGATAGATAGATAGATTGATATAGATGTTGTTCATTTGACATGTGGGAAAGCCTTTTTGCTAGAGAGCATTGCATAAATAAAACCCCAAAGCTTATTCTGAAAAAAGCTTTGTTGTGTTTGAACCTCCGTGTGGGAGAGTGGTATCCCCTATTATCTGGGAGTGTGAAGCAATACATCACTAAATGCCTGAGGCCTGATTCTACTACTCCTGAACACACTACTGCTTTTTAAACATTTTCAGTCATAATGTTTGGTTAGATTTTACCACCACATGAGAAACTCCTACATAGCATCAGAAATGTTGGGGCTAACTTCTAATTCCCACTTTGTTTAATACATAATACCTGGAGCCCATATTTCAAGGCACCATGGAGCTCCAAATTTTGAAGTACTTGGCTTGCTGCTGTCAAGACAGACCCATAACTGTGATAACAGAACAGATGTGTTCTTCCAGTGATATGAGTAGATAAAGGACTAATGATTCTTGTTTTGGGATCAATAATCCCTTCCACAGCCACTCCTAGCAAACAATAAGTCAAGTCAAGTCAAGTCAAAAGATTTATATAGCGCGCTACATACCCAGAGGGTCTCAAGGCGCTTGTAGAAGGGTGGGGAGTTACTTGTCGAATATCCACGTTTTGAGTTGCTTTCTGAATGCTAGGTGGTTGTGAGTAAGGCGAAGGTGAGTGGGAAGTGAATTCCAAGTTTTAGCTGCTAGGTAGGAGAAGGATCTACCTCCCATGGTGGTTTTGTTGATGCGAGGTACAGTGGCAAGGGCTTGGTTGGAGGATCGTAGCTGGCGGGAGGGGGTGTAGAAGGATAGTCGTGTGTTGAGGCATTCAGGTCCGATTTCGTAGAGTGCTTTGTGTGCGTGGGTTAGGAGCCGGAAAGTGATCCTCTTATTGACGGGGAGCCAGTGGAGGTTTTTCAGGTGATCAGAGATGTGTTCTTTACGCGGGATGTCTAATATGAGCCTGGCTGAGGCGTTCTGGATGCGTTGTAGTTTTTTCTGGAGTTTTGCGGTGGTGCCGGCGTAGAGGGTGTTTCCGTAGTCCAGTCGGCTCGTGACCAGAGCGTGGGTGACTGTTTTTCTAGTTTCGGTAGGGATCCAGCGAAATGTTTTTTGAGCATGCGAAGAATGTTGAAGCAAGATGAAGAAACGGCGTTGACTTGTCTGTTCATCGAGAGTGAGGAATCCAGGATGACGCCCAGGTTCCGTGCGTGGTCCGTCGGGATGGGTGCTTTTCCAAGGGCCTCTGGCCACCAAGAGTCGTCCCAGGCGGAGGGGGAGGTACCTAAGATGAGGACTTCTGTTTTGTCTGAGTTCAGTTTCAGACGGCTGTGCTTCATCCATTCGGCTACTTCTTTCATTCCTTCGTGTAGGTTGGTTTTGGCCGTGTTAGGGTCTCTGGTGAGTGATAGGATCAGTTGAGTGTCGTCGGCGTAGGAGATGATGTTGAGGTTATGTTGGCGTGCGATGGGCCGCGGACGGGGCTCATGTAAACGTTGAAGAGGGTGGGACTGAGTGAGGACCCTTGAGGTACGCCGCAGATGACTTCAGTGGCCTCTGACTTGAATGGTGGAAGGTGGACTCTCTGGGTTCTTCCAGAGAGGAACTAGGTGATCCATTCCAGTGCTTTTCCTTGGATTCTGATGTTTTTGAGGCGCTGTAGAAGGGTGCTATGGCAGACTGTGTCGAAGGCTGCGGAGAGGTCGAGGAGGATGAGGGCGACTGTGTCTCCATTGTCAGTAGAGTTCGAAAGTCGTCTGTTGCTGCGATGAGGGCGGTTTCGGTGCTGTGCTTGGCTCGGAAGCCGGACTGTGAGGAGTCGAGGGATTTGTTGGTTTCGAGGAATGCGGCGAGCTGGTTGTTGACAGCTTTCTCGATGGACTTTGGCCGGGAATGGAAGGAGTGAGATAGGGCAATAGTTTTTGAGTTCGGTGGGGTCAGCTGTGGGTTTCTTCAGGAGGGCGCTGAGTTCGGCATGTTTCCAGCTTTCCGGGAAGGTTGCGGAGTTGAGGGAGCAGTTGATGACGTCTCGGAGGTGCGGTGCAATAATGGAGTCTGCTTTGTTAAAGATGTGGTGAGGGCAAGGGTCTGTGGGGGATCCTGAGTGGATAGAGTTCATCAGACGGATGGTGTCCTCAGAGGAGATTGGCTTCCAGTCATTGGGGATGTTCAGGGGGGGTGGGGGTCCTGCAGGGGATTGGGTGGGTTGGTCTTCGGGTTGGTTGTCGAAGCTGTTGTGGATGTCTGCAATTTTTTTGTGGAAGAATGAGGCTAGGGAGTCGCAGAGGGCTTGAGAGGGGGTGATGTCGTTGGAGTTGGCTGAGGGGTTGGTAAATTCCTTGACGATGTTGAATAATTCCTTGCTGTTGTGGGCGTTGTTGTCTAGACGGTCCTTGAAGGCTGCTTTCTTGGCATTTCGGATTAGTTGGTGGTGTATGCGGGTGGCGTTTTTGAAGGCGTCCTTGGTGCTGGTGGTTGGGTCTTTTTTCCAGGCCTTCTCGAGGGAGCGACAGAGTTTCTTGGATTTCTTAAGATCATCGTTGAACCAGGAGCCTTCTTGCTGCCTAGTTTGATTTGTCGTTTTTTCAGTGGTGCTAGGATGTCGGCGCTGTTGGATAACCATTGGGTGAGGTTGGTGGCTGCTTGGTCTGGGTTTGAGGAGTGGGCGGGGGGCTTTTGAAGAAGCGATGAGGATATCTGGTCGATGGTGATTTTGTTCCAGTTTCTTTGCAGAGTGGGTTGGGGGTGGTTGTTGGATGTGGGCTTGTTGTAGGTGAAGTGAATGCAGCTGTGGTCAGTCCAAAGGAGAGCTGTGGTGTGGCTGAAGGAAACATGCTTGCTGGAGGTGAAGATAGGGTCGAGTGTGTGACCTGCGATGTGGGTGGGGGTAGTGACAAGTTGTTTAAGTCCGAGGTTTGCGAGGTTGTACAAAAGGGTGGTGGTGTTGCGGTCGTTGTTCTTTTCAAGGTGAAAGTTGAGGTCTCCCAAAAGGATGTAGTCCTCGGAGGGGAGCGTGTGTGGAGTGATGAAGTCCGTGATGTCTTCACTGAATTGTGCGCTGGGGTCCTGGTGGCCTGTAAAGGAGGGTGCCTCTGAGTGTGGTCTTGGGGTCGATGTGGATCTGGAAGTGAAGGTGTTCAGAGTTGGCGAGATTGACGTCTGAGCTGGTTGAGATGCGGATGGATTTCTTATGGACGATAGCGATGCCTCCTCCTGTGTGGCCGGTACGGTCCTTGCGAATGATCTTATAGCCTTCCGGGATGGCAATGGTGATGTCTGGGGCTGAAGAGGCATTCATCCATGTTTCTGTTAGGAAGGCGACGTCCGGAGAGATGGTGTCTAGTAGATTCCAGAGGTCAATGGCGTGCCTGTGGACCGAGCGGGTGTTGAGCAATATGCATTGTAGGTGGTTGGGGTCAGGTATCTGTTGTGTGTTCTTAGATGAGGAGTTGTTCTTGGTGCCATTGAACTTGCAGGAGATGCAGGAAAAGGGTCCATGGGTGTGTCCAGGGGCGGTTTGGGCGCAGTTGGGGGATCGGCCGGGGTTAAGGGCTAGGAGGGTGGTGGCATCGTAAGTAATGCGGGAGGGGTGGACATTACGAGGACCAGGGGCTCTGGCGCTGGGCGCGGTCCAGGCGCGGACAGGCGTAGACGGGCTTACCTTTGGCGCACCTTCGGCGCAACTGGGGCGCAATCGCTGCGCGTGAAGGGTCTTCAGAGAGCAACAGAGCTTTCTCTGAAGGTGCCATAAAGCTCACTATCTGTAGGGGAACCACTAGCCTTGAATGGTGGCATTTTAAACCTTTAAGATAACCAATGGGCATCTTCCTTATTTACTGCATTTCTTACTTTCGCAAAAGTAAATATATCAGGGAATGATCAACAGTTTAGAAAAGATCTTGGAATATTTAAGAGGGCCACTATTTTTTTATGGAATAGCTCTGTACTCTCAGAATAGAAGGTGTTATCCTTACTGGTGATACTCTGA
>NW_028249342.1:0-130084 GCF_964263255.1 Lissotriton vulgaris
GTAACAACCGGATTTTCGGACCAGATAGAATCAGCTCACTAAGACACCACCATTCCAGCCGAAACGTAACCACCTCCCTCCTCAGGACCTACTTACCTTGGTACCTGGGTACCTACCTGGGGATGAGGAATTAGCAATATACAAGCTTAGATCATCAAAAATACCACCAAATCCATAGGGATTACTTGAAACAGTCACTAATTGCTAGGGAATTCCATACTCTACACCACACTCATACCTTATAGTCTCGCGGCACCTCAGGCCCAGACTATGCTACCCTCCTCCTCATAGTGAAGGGGGCAGTTCTATCACTTACCATTACACACTGACCGCAATCAGTGCTCACGCAAGCCACAATCCTGTGGGTATACACACCGTATCCTCCCGGTGCTCTCTCTCAAGCCGCAATCCTGCGGGTATACACACCGTATCCTCCCGGTGCTCACGCTGCCGTCACAATCAGGTGACGATACACACCGTATCCCCCCGGTACTTTCAATAATGCCGCTACACAACGGCGATCACTGTCCTATTGATACCTTCAACTCTCGCTCTCTCTGTTGGGAGGTTCCTCTATATGTCTAATATCTACTGGGGTTGTCTCATACACAATTATTATATTTTATGTGGTATATAGACAGTTCAATCCTCTAACAAAAGAATGGCCAAATCACAACATGCAAAGGTTATTCTCTGATTTTGGCGCTCCCAGCTCCCTTGCTCAGTTACCACTTACCCGGACGGGAAACACATCCGTCCACATAACAGCATCTGACTAGAAGAAAGGTTAGTCTCATCAAGAAATAACAACATTTGCACAGTGGTTCACTAAGAACTGGGGTCCCTTTATTATACAATAGCAAATTATAACAACAATATAATACTGCAAAATAACATACAGCCTGAGAAGCAAAGGAAAGAATTAGAATATGTGTGTACACGCTAATAAGAAACCTTATGAGTACGAAGTCTGGACTCAGTTGTCATCTGGGTTCCCTTCTCGTCTGTGCCTTGGCTCATCTTAGGATCACCCCTGCAGTCACGGATACACGTCTGCACCGCTATGCTCTGTCTCCTCTGCTCCCCTCCAAATCACTGGAACCTCTCTCTTGTTCTCTGTTTCGTCTGTCTCACTCTCGTCGTTCTGCACTACTCCTCTCTCCTCTCGATCACGGACTATCTTCACATTCCAACTTCGATCTTATAAATCAGTTCCTGCCGCTCTACTATTCATTCGCTCCACTAATTTCTTCACTCTGCATGCTCTGATCTCAGTATCAAAGCTCACCAACTGCTCCAACTAAAGTAACTTCAATCTTTCTGAGAGATTATCAGCCTTCGGTCTTTTCGGACTTCAAAATGGAGACTGTCTGCTCCAAGTTGATTAATTGCAAGAATGCTAACAACTAGCTGCCGTCTACTAACTGACTGAATGAACTCTCCTCCTCTCTGTACTTTCGCTAATATAGAACCCTGTTCATGCATGGAAATTTCCAGCCACTAACCTGCCGCCCACCAAATTCTTGTACCACCCCGTGCCAAAGACACGTTCTCAACCGGCCAGCCTGATGTTGCGTCTTCGACAGGAAGAAAAATACAGTCTTTCGATAAGGGCCAGCCAGAGCCGGTTCTCTCCAAGCGAACAACACCTTATAACTGAAACATCACATTTGACCTAAAAGCATCTCAAGCAGCCGAGGCAGAAGGAAAGATGGAGTCTCTCCCGTTCGAGGCCTGCAAGGCCCGAAGTAAGCATAAAGATGAATAACTCTATCAGGAATATACTAGTAACCTTACAAAAGGACGAAATAATACCAATACTAAGGAATCTATCCCCTAACATAAGCTTATAGGCCCTAGAATAGAGAAATGAATAGGGAATTATGTCAAGCATCTTGTAAATAGGCCAAATCTAAGGCTCTAACCCCTCTATTAGAATGATAGTAGGCTAAAGCCACCTTCACTCAAAAATAGAACAAAAACCCGGTCAGAACAGTAGCTTGGAAACACTGGAGCTGGATTTCTCGGCAGGAGAAAAGACAGAGTCTCTCTCAGTGGGTCTGCTGGAGGGTCGGCTTCCTTCGGCACTTGCAGTAGCAGGGCGCATCGGGCAAGTAGATAGTCGAACTGCTCTAAACCACAGTGTGTTTGCTAAGGCAAGTGTGGGCATATTTATACATTGAAGTTGCCGAGTTTGACGTAAAGGTGGACGTAATAATGTCATTAAAGACTCTCGGTTCTTTGAAAACTCCATGAGTTCTTGGACAAGTCAGCTCTCCAGCAAGGGAAAGTCCCTAGCTGTTGAAGCCGAGTTTTCCAAGAAATTGTTGCACATTTTCGGAATTAGTGGAAGTAGCCCTGCCGTATTTGGACTGCATGAGCTATGTCTAAATATGGTTATGATTCTTATGCCTATATAAGGACATCGTGATTTATACCTATATAAGGGTATGAATCGGAAAATTTACAATAGTGTCCTAAAATGGTTTACAACAATGAAAGGTGGAATTAGACCATGTTGAGGAGGGTCAGGGATTAAAAGCCATACATGTGGCTATGTTGATCTTAAGTTCCAGCCCTCTCACCTCACAGAATCTGCTAAAACTATCTGTCAGTTTCTAGAGCCCCATGTGTTTCTTGGAGAGTAAAAGTGTATCAAAGCAAACATGAGGGCTGGAACCATCATGCCTGCTAGACGTGGGGCTTCATTGTCACTTCCATTTAAAAAAAAACACTAGATCATTAAAAAAACTAAGTAAAAAGGGTGGGTGCCAGAACACAACGATGTCTAACCCCACGCATAATGGAAATGGGCTTAGTAACTTCACCAAACTTACCATATCTAATTTACTTGTAGAAGCATGCCCAAATCAGCAAGGCATTTCCACAACTGAGTTCTGGGGACCAGGACAAATGCAGATCTAAGGTCAATGAATACTGCATACAGCCTCCCTTTCTCAAAGCTTACAACATTCCAATAAATCAGCTGCAGTCTAAAAACCATGTCAACAGTGGAGGTATTGGCTCAGATACCCGCTTGTAGGGGGCAAAGTATGCTACTCCCTTCAATCCATTGATAAAGCCTACCTAGTATCACCCTACTAAAAAGTGCTTATGTGGTGTATAAAAGGCTAATCGGCCTATAATTGCCAGATCCAGGGGTCAACCATTCTTATGAATGGGAAAAAATCTCAGCCCCTGCTTACATTTTGGGAATGCTTGACCCATTACAAATAGCATTAAAAACCTTAGTAAAACAGGGTATACATATATCTATTTCCAATAGAAAGAAGTTACCAGGGATCTTGTCAATACCAGGAGCTTTTCTGAAGTGCTATCTTTCGAATGTCCTTGTCTACCTCCATACAAGTTATGAGGGGAAAGTCGTCTTTATCCCTCCCTGGCACTAAACACATTGACGACTAGTGGAACTGCAGCTTGATGTAATAATGTCAATGCTTTTGCACTTGACTCGTGAGGGACACCTAGTAACAACTAGTTGAACTGCAGCTCTTTGTAAAATTATTTTCATATTGGATACTATAATATTCACTGCCCACTGCTAACCTCTTCCCATAATGCTTTGCAGGGCCTTTGGTTGGGATTATATTTTTGCCCATAACTGTGCTTGTGGTGGTCCTAAGAGGATGAGACCACCACCGAATCGTTCAGCAAGATGCGCTTTTTTCTAGGCATCTGCTTGGTTCTCTCCCTAGGTTAGAGAAGATCCCAAAATCATCACCTCCATCACTGCTTGCTAAATTTTCATTTTCACTCTTGTGAAATTACTATATGCATTTTAGCATAAAAAGATAGAGATACTTCTTAATTTACCAAAAGTATATTTGGTTTCTGTTTTATTAATTGGGAGTCTGGAGCGAAGTTGCAGATTTCACTGAGTTTTTTTTCGACTTCGTGGAATTTCGCGTAGTAGTACTCCGCCAACTACGCCCACCCATAATATTGATCTCCTATTGGACCTAGCCACAGCAGACTACTGAATTCTATGTTTGTTTGTCTGTCCAATGGTTGTAAGAGAGATAGCTGGGTTTGTGCTGGTGGAAGTTCCAACTCCATCTTGATGACATCATGGTCACTATTGTGCATTAAGCCCCCACCCTATCCTCTAGGAATGGCCATAGTTTAACATCTAAGAGGATATAATCCATGGGGGCTAGTGCTACCTGTTCTATTAAAGGTGTGGGTGCCTTTTCTGTCAGATTTAGCTCTTCTGTTGCACTCTCGAATAATGCAATGCAGGGATAGGGCATTTATCTGTATCTTCAGCGGGGACCCTTTTTGATAGCAGAAATGTTGAGTACAGAAGTTGTCAGGTTCTATTCTCCTCCGGCAAGAAGTGACGAGCAACCAATTCCAGGGGCTTGAACTGGCAGTTAAAATCACTCCCACTATTTTTAGCACATCGGGTGAAAGTCAGCTATTGTGAAATTAAAACTTCTATAGTGGGGCATTTCTGGAGTTTAGCAGATGGTCTTAGATAGATATTATAAATATTAGCTAAATATCTATTAGGAAATGTAATAAATGCTAAGGGTGGGTGTAGTAGGCGTAGTGGGGCTACGCGAAGCTACGTGAAGTGGGCACGATGCTACGCCCGCTCACGCGCTTCGTGTAGCCCCACTACTCGCCTCCCGCCCCCCTTTACATACATAAATGTAAGTTATAAGTGCAGTTAAAGTAAATAAAAGCACTTACCTGGTCCGTGGCATCCCAGGGCTCCCTCTTCTATTTTGCGCTGACTTCTCCCTTCGAAATGCGCATGCGCGGCCGCCCGCGCATGCGCATTTCTCATGGGAAATGCGCAGGCCGCCGCGCTTGCTCATTTCAAAGGGAGAAGTCATCGCAAAGTAGAAGAGGGAGCCCCGGGACGCTGCCGGACCAGGTAAGTGCTTTTATTTACTTTTACTGCACTTATTACTTAAATTTATGTATGTAAAGGAGGGCGGGAGGGAGGTGGGTGGCGGGCAACTTCGCTCCGTCCACGGAGCATGCGTAGTGTTGCCTACTAGGCCTACTTTGCAAAATGCAAAGTAGGCAACACTACGTACACTCCGTGGGTGGAGCGTAGTCTTGCGCCCACCCTTAATAAATACACAAAGAATGTCCTCAGCTACTATTTCTGACCCCATCACCTTATCTTCATCCAAGCCATTGGTCCCCCAGTAGGCCTTCCCTTCCTAAGTGACCTAGAGTTGGCACAGTATGTAGCAACGTTTGGACAACTGATTTACCAAGTTTTTCATGTTTCTTGCAAAAGACAAAAGTCAAAGGTTATAATATAATTGACCCAGTTGGGATCACCCAGTTTGGAACACAGACCAGCAACATTCAAGGAAAGTATCCTTAGTTTCCTATGAATCCCTCAAGATTGCCTACTTAGCTCTGCTCCATCAAAGTATGCCATGCAACTCTCACCCATTAAATTTAGTGGCATGCCTACTATTAGGGGTATTAACACATTATGGTCTGGTGGATTGGTGTTAGACAGGGGTCTGCCGCCCCAGCAGGGTTCCAAAGGAACCACAGCCTCGCAGGCTATTTCTTGAGAAGCTCCTTTCATTGTTGGGCACTCACAGTGCTGCATGGGTGCTAGAGGTCCTGATCTTAAGTTTCTAACCCTGCTATACCCATAAAAACAAGGGTATATCATCTTCGTATAAGCTGCTCTACTACATAATTTAGCACTCAAGACATACATACCTCTGTTTCCATCATAGAGTAAATTGACAATGTCCAGAGAACCATATCTATTATGCATAGAAATGTTGTACAATTCCTCTAGCTGTAGCTGGTTGGGTTTCGGGTACATAGGGTACATAGATGCAAGGTTAGTAATGGCTTCAGGCAACCTTGAATGTGGTTGTAAGAGTTGCCTATAGAAATAAATCAAGGGAAATAAACTCACCCCAGAGACCCTCATAAACTTGAAGCCACCCTTACATAGCATCCTGTCAACAAAAGCAGGCGCTCTAAAGTTAATAACCACACTATCGCCAGGACAACCCTTAGGCCCTTTCCCAAACCAGCCCACTCGCCATTTATTCATTGGCCATCTCAATAGGAAAGTCACTATATTTTCCCTACCAGTTTAGGCACTTGTTTCTTAATTTAATATGAGTTTCCCTTAGCCCATCCCTAAGTACAGGGACCCCATAATCATAACCACATAGGGACATGTTTCTGGAGGAAGGTCAATAGTAGCAAGGTCCTTGGTTTCACAAGGAGGTGTGTCCACCACTCTCTTGTTTTCCAAAGTACCTGTATCATTTTGAAGGATGGTATCAGTTGTACGGTTTCTGATCTTTGATCCAGCACCACTTGCATTCTGCAGACCCTGGGGCAAGCTTACATAGCTTCCTTGGGACAAGGGTTTTGATGGTCCATAGAGCCGGGCCTACAAGCCTTTCTGTGTGAGGGAAAGAGACTTATGGCTGAGGGCTTTAACGCTGAGGGTTAAATTTGGTCAGAGAGAGTGCTCTGGATTTTAGAGCAATCAATTTGTCCAGGAGAAGAGTAAGTTCAGCCCCTTGAGTTGATCCACCACAACACCCATAAAGATGTCTATCCATTCCGGTTTAGTTATATCAGGATTTTCCCCCCTTTAGGTTAACAGGTTCTGTATGATTTGGCTTTAGATTTAATGGGGAAAACAGGTATTGGGTCACTAGTTAGAGAGTGCTTGTTAGAATAAACCAGTTTAGATTTAAATCAATGAGGGAGAGGTTCCTGTTGTATCTTCCCCTTGACCATAGGAGCTGGTAAGGGGGACCTGGTTGGCGTAATGTCTTAGGTTCTGGGAGTCATAGATAAGGTGGCAACAACACGCTTTACAAGGACCTCTTGGGGTGTAGGTATTGGAGGTTCTATACTTGCTGCTAGGTTGAGATTCTCCACCACCGCCAAGAGAAAGCCTCCTCTGTGTGAGCTCTATTTCAGTAGCTATAGCTGCTGTGGCCCCCTGGATCATTTTGCCAATAGTAGTGACTTTGGCAGGTGGCAGAGCAGTAGGTTCCCCACCAGTGCAATTTCCTTTTTCCAATATTAGAAACTTTCCAAGACTCTCAAAAGTGAAGCTGTGGGACTTACCCACACAGTGCATACATTTCCTTTTTTCAATACAACTGCCAAGAGGGGTGGCCTATCCCAGCCTTTTCCAGGCTGTGGATGGGCACAGGCCTGGCCGCACTTGACCCTGTCTTTTCCCGTGCCACACCGGGGCACATCCCACACTGCTGGACACCTCTGTTGATTTAAAGGTGCTCTGGCACCTGGATGCAGTGTCGCAGTCCCCTCTGGGCCAGGAATGCTGGGGAGTGTAGTCTCTCTCCTGAGCACAGCAGCAGAACTCCCAGGCAGAGAAAAATATAAGAGAGGGTCTCCACATTTCACCAAAATGAAAGAATCATACCACATTCACTTATAATTTGAAACATTCATCAGACATACCACAATTGTAACCAACAAAACACCACATTAAAAACCATAGGCGAACACAATAGGAGATTTAAACATTGTATATACAAGCAAATATTGATCTTGCGAAAATGCAGATATACAGATGAACAGTTCTTCTTCGATGCGCTTGTTGCGTGCTTATCTAGGTTCATGATCGATACTGTGACCTTATGCCCCTATTCGGCTATAAATCCATTTATTCCCTATATTGGCATAACCGTTCAAGTGCGATTTTCTGAAAAGTCATCTCTGGCCTCACACGAACAGAGCCACATTCCAGCATGACACTCTGCTACTTCCTTTGCGACCAATTAGTGCAATGACAGAGCAGCAGTCACTATCTGATATTCCTAGATAACACTCCGAGTTCTTCAACAAGATAAAAACTTAGCAAACCTGGAAATCCCCGCTTGCTATGTTTTGATTAGTAATGGAACTCTAATGAGCAACTGATAACTGTCACTTCCTAGTGACATCTTTAATTGACGTCTTATGTCCAGCAAACTTGCGTCAAACCCGGCACCTGTCAGGTATAAATATTACCAACGTTGCCTTAAGCAATGCGAGTTCGTTGCCTGTTGCTGATGCTGGCTGCCTGCATGACCCTGTGTTGGTAAATCTAGCACTCTGTCGCTGCAGCCTGCTATCCTGTGGTGGTGAAGCTGCTGATTACCATTATCGCCGCTACAGCGCGAACTATGGTGCAGTACGCTTAAGGAGCTGAACAGCCGTCCTCTGCGAAGACATCCAGCAGATTCCAGCTGCCCGCGGACGCTGTCCCCCCTCCTTCCTCGACGCGCTGAAGAGAGCCGCTGCCTTTCTCGTGCAGAGAAATCCAGTCCCGGCGCTTCCGGTTTACCCTCGCGGGTGACTGGGATATCGAGAGAGACCCCTGAAGGAGATACCAATCCTCCATCATTCTATTCAGAGGTATGGTGTTGACTAAACCCTTGGACGAGAATTCTTGAAACAAACCTTGGCAAAACCAACTTAACTTAAAGCTACTTACTTACTCCCCTTCTCACGTGTTAGGCTTAGGTCAGGCACACTGGGGTAGGCTTAGTTAGAAGCACCAGTTGAGTATGTTAGCCTAATGTATATATGACTGTATATATGTTTTATTACTTTTAAACCATTGTATGGCTAAGAAACCATATCAATGCTTTTACAGTTCTATTTCGCAATACTTGTCTTACTGTACGTACTTTTTATAATAACAATTATTGCAATTGTGGCAATACATTTCTCTTGTACGAGAAGAAAGACTGTTCAATAAATGTTAACCTTTATTGATACACGCCCGTCTCTCTATTCTCTACATCTCGTGAAAGTAAACTGCACTAGAGTGACTGAGTGAAATCTATGTCTATTGTTTCACACGACCCTAGAGATCGACTCTTGATCTGAGGAGCAAAGTTGTCATGTTGCACGGTTGTTGGAAAACTGAATCCCTTCTTGTCTGTGCCAAGGAAGCTGATCACTTCCTATGCAGAGAAGAAAGTTTCCAGTGACCTCTGAGCTAGTTGGTAACACAACCCAATTAAGTTTAGCATAGTCAGTGGAGGCCTGGAATATAAGCAGTTCCACGTCGATACTACTGTTTATGTTATTCCAATGCGCAGGGCCTAGTGGGAAACTAGGAACTACACTACATGGCGCCCTAACGTTTGGTAAGGCGATAAACTAACGCAAGACTTGTAGAGTAACTCAGTCGTGCATATTTCACAGACCCCTTTTCTCCCGTAAATACTCCAATAGACGTCTGGAGTGGGTGAAAGGTTAAAATCCGCCCGACCTTAGTAGGAAGAGATTCCTATGTAAAGCTCTGGTTTATTCAACGTTGAAGGATACAGTGTTCCAAAATATTGTGCACCTAATCTTTGTCTCCTTGGAGACCTACTCTGCAAACCTTGCATTTTTACAATGCCAGGAGAAAATAACGGAACCACTGGGGGCGCAGCAGATGCGACTCAGCAAGGTCCCGAATACACAGACCCGGATGCTATTATCATCCCAGTCCAGTTAAGAAGATCTATAACTTTAAAACTTATAGAACACGGACTGACACCTCAAGGTGGTACAGTAATTTTCGTAATAGAGGCTCACGAGTATCGGCAGACAGAGGTATTCTATTCATGGATAAACTTTCCAGCGTTAAACGCTATAACACAAGAGTTTCACTATTACAAAATAGAGAAACCTCCGGAAGAGTACGCTCCTTTCGAGGAGATTGAAATTCCACTTAAATTTCAAGAGCATCTGCTCTGGTTTAATGGCGCCCTAAAACACAATGATCACCTAACTAGGCTCGGTCCACTAGGTAGACCAGGAGCCACGTGGTCGGTTCTAGCCAGCTACACACCACATCCTGACATTGCAAAAATGTCTAAGGAAGAGCTGTTAGCGCAGCTAAAAACATTAATAAAAATACATAGGCAATTAGTCCAATATGTAATGCGGACTGCAACAGTCCAGCCAGCTGGTAATACACCACAGCTGACCCCTCATCAGGGGAACATAAATAAAATTACACCACAGAACATACAGTCATGTCTTGGTAAAACACCCGTAAAACGGGAACAAATTCCTTTCTGGTTAGCACAGAAAATCACTCAAATAGAGGCAGTATTTCCTGATACTACCCCTATTGAGAAACACAGAATCTTGACCATCTGCCTTCCTATGGGAATCGCACCACACGTGGAGGACTGCGACACTTGGGGTACAGTCTTTGCTTCCATATACACAAAAACACACGGTGTTCCGTCTATGGCGGTAATACCAGAAGTGCTAAAACAGATTCAAAATGAATTCGGTCCAGAGCCCGCTTTAAGTCTAGGTATGAAATTACTGAACGACTTCAAGCAGGTCTCGGCTATATTATTAGCCAACATTAAAGGAGAAGTAGCATCTGTGGCGATCCGCCAGAAGTTGAGGGAAACAGATATAAAAGATCCTGTTGAGCTTGCAAAAATCATAGAAAAATGCTATGAAGAATTAGGTAGAGACAGCTTGGGTGGGAAACCAGTAAAGCCCCAACTGCTCGAAAATCCTGAAAAAATATTTATTAAAAATAATTTAAACACTCCTAAAAAGAGCTGGGATGGAAATAAACAATCCACTCCCAAGGAAAAAGTTTTCCAGTCCAGAGGAAGGTCTCCTCGACGGAGGGAAAGAACTCCGACTCGAGAACGCCAGTCTCCCCAGAGGGAGCCCTCTGAGAAAAGATATAACCTTAGAAATAGGGATAATCTAAAAAAACCTGATAGATATCAAAGTATTGATACACGTCCCTCTCGATCTCTTCCACAGAATTCGGAAAGAAGAGGACGGTCAGACCCAGGAGAGCACACCAAGTCCAAAGACAAGGAACCTGCTCAAAATAAGAAATCTCAATTTCAGAAAAAGAAGGTAGCCAGTATTAGAGTAATCGACCATGCCGAGAATACTGAGGACACAGTTGAAAAACGGGGAGTGGGCATTGACAATGTTGGACAGTGCAGCAGAAATCAGTATAGCGCGGAAGAACTTGATGAGTCATATGGAGACAGTGGACACGAATGAATACATTCAGGTTGAAACTGCCGACGCCAGACTTAGCGAGCCCCATACAATATACGAAATAACATTGCGTATGGAGGGTGATAAGACTAGGAAAATTAAGGGTCTATTTTGGGATAAGCTCTCAAAAGGCTATGATATTCTGTTAGCTGAAAAAGATTGGCCCCCGGAGTTTGTCAGGGAGTGCCCTCGTGGCGAAGAAGTGATTATGCCTGCCTTCTCGAATCACATACCGATTCATAAAAAATATACATATGCAAGGAAATGGGCAGTAGTCCAGGCACCTGCATTGTATAAAAATCATGTAGGATGGGATGAGGATTCACCGCCTCACAAAATCCAATTAAAAAGTGAACCAACTGCCCAACGGCAGTATCCCATAAAGCAAGAAGCTAAAAAACAGGTCAGGGAGATCTTAGATCAGCTTGAATACCAGGGGGTGATTGAAACATGCACCTCTCAAATGAACAATCCTTTGTTTCCTGTCTCCAAGCCAGACAATTCATATCGTCTAGTTTTGGACTACAGACATCTTAATACATGTTGCAAAACTTTTGCAGTACAAAACTCACATAGTGCAGCCCTAATGAATAATATAGTTAGGAAAAAATATAAAACGACATTAGACATTTCTAATGGTTTCTTTTGTCAAAACATTGCACCGGAAAGCAGATATTTGACCGCTTTCTCCGCATTTGGGTCGCAGAAAAAATTCTGTCGACTCCCACAGGGGTTCAAGAACAGCCCAGGACTATTCTCAGCTAGGGTAACAGAGTTACTACAAATCTATGATGATGAAGCATTGTCTTACGTAGATGATATTTAGCTCACAGACGACGACTTGGATACTCACTTGAAAAGGGTGAACACCATTATACTTGGGTTCGCAGCAGAGGGTTACAAATTCAACTTTAAGAAGTCCCGAATTGCCCATCTGACAGTACTGTTCTTAGGGTACGAATTATCAAGTGAAGGGAAAAGCCTAGCGGACAACTTCTTAGAGAAGTGCGCTGTACTCCAAGCTCCAAAAACGCTGAAGAATTTACAATCAATACTAGGTTTTCTGAATTTCGGAAGAACTTACATCCTAAATTACGCAGAGAGGGTTAAACCTCTCTACGAACTAATTAAACCTGATTTAAAACAAATCAATTGGACTCAAAAACACACAGAAATTTTGAGATCACTGCAAACAGACATGTTAGCAAAAACAAAATTAGATACACGTGACAACACGATCGATCTTGTAATCCGAGTCATCCTAGGAAGATGCGGATTCACGTACCTAACCTCTAATGAGGGAGAAAAGGTACCAATTTCAATTAAATCTCACTTGTACACACAAGCCGAAAAAACATTCAGTCACACAGAAAGAACTGTGAACGCAGTGCAAATCGCATTAGCAAAGGAAAGAGAACTAGCACACGGCAAAAGGATTAATATCCTTACAGCGGAATCCGCCTTCGAGGCGCTATTCAGCCCAGTAAACCTGCCTACAGTGTCACTAGATCCGAAATGGATACAGTGCATAGATTCTCTAGGAGCGGAAGATGTGAAATACTATTTCGCCCCGCAATACAAAGAACTGAATGACTTAGAATATGAAGAAGAATATCCTCTGCCAATCAAGATTCTACCTCTCCCACAATACGCCTGTATAATCTATACAGATAGCTTTGTACAGCATTTCAATGTAGAGAGAAAATCCTACGACGCAGCATGTGCGATAATTAAATGTCGTTGGCTGTGCGGTAAAATCAAACCGAAAATAACAAAAACTGAATCAGTAACATACTGTTCGGTTCAAAGAACTGAAATCAGATGTTTAAAGATGGCGCTCGAAAATGCAGAACGCGAATTCCCCACACTTATAGTGTGCGATTCTCATTTTTGCGTCAACTCTTACAATAACAAACTGCAGAGTTGGATCGAAAACGACTACAAAGATGACACAGCTGCCACAATAAAGCATAAAAAGCTCTGGAACGAGGTAGCTCTTTTACACAAAGAACTACAAAAGACTCACGTGATTCACGCACAGAGTCTTCGACGTGATGGCGTTCACGTTGCAGGGAATTCATTGGCTAATACAGCCACCGCGGAAGCAACTAAACCGGCTTCCGTAGCCACAAAAAAAGCGTACAGATAAGTATATAGACGGGGAAACCATGCTGGCAGTAAAAACGACCGTAAAAGGCGACTGTGCAGCACTAACCGTAAACTATCCACTCAATTATGCATACATAATCGATGCAAACTCCGTTCCTTTTGCTCGAATCCCTGGAGTGGGGGACAGAGTAATTCCAAACAGGAACAGGAGAATATTTTTAATAGCAGACGCACATATGGGTTTGGGTCCTAGGCACAGAGAGATCAAGGAATCACTGACTGAATTACAATCAGTATTCTGGTGGCCGGGAATGAGTGTAGAACACCAAATATATGCAAACAACTGTGAAAACTGCAATAGGGATCGCAGTAGCGAACCTTGCTACCGGCTACCAATCAGAAAGAGCGTAAGGCTGCCTACACCCCGTCCTGCGTCCTATTAATAGTTAAGACGAAATACACTTAAATAATGAGGCCACCAGCGCTCGGCTGACGCTAGAACGGTTATAAAAGATTAGCGAGTCCATATCGGCACATACGCAATTACCACGTTCCATTCTGACCAGGGTCCTGCTTTCAGCTCGAGCCTATAAGGAGGCCATGGCCAGCATGGGAATTGGGTTGCGGTATTCTTGTCCGTCGCACCCCGAAGGGAATAGTGTGGTAGAAAGAAAAAACCGGGACATAAAGCAATCTATAACAGCGAAGGTATTAGGTTCAGGCGCTGGGTGGGTCCAACATTTAATAAGTGTCCAGACTAGTCTTAACAACATGCCAAGAAATTCTCTAAAAGGTTTCAGCCCATACGAACTATTGTTCGGAATTAGAATGCCCGTTCAGGACCTCGATAGTCAGATGTCAGTGGTACAAGAAGAAACAACGCGCTTTGATGTAAAGGATCGTTTGGCTGTTTTACAGGAACTGAATGAAACAAGAAAATCATTAAGCAACATAAAGTTAAAGCAACAGCCAAGTACCACTGACGAGGCACCACCCGCAACAGCCCCAGCAAGGCCTGTCTGGATTCCAAAGATTGGGGATCTAGTCAGAGAAAAGATTGCGGTGAAGAAGGAATTTGGGCCTTCTTACAGAAAAGCAGTACCTGTCTCGGCAGTCACCGGAACAAGATCAGTTGTGCTACCGCCCCTTGCTGGTAAAAAGGAGAACAGAATCGTGTCCATCGATCTGGTAAAACCACAAGCATGTGGCCTATAATCAACAGTAGGCCCAGTGGACTCCCAAGAAACAACAGAATACCCAAACTTGCAACAATCCAAGAGGTTCAAACTGAAAGACTCATCACATTCGATCAGCCTGCAGTGCACAATGAAGGACTATGCAATACAGCCATGGAACTCGTGCCTCTTGAAACACAGATTGAAACAGTTCGTCAAGAAACAACACCAGTCTACAATGATGTGGCATCAGAAAGTGCTACCGAGAGACAGATTGAAAGAACAATCCCATCAATTGACAGAACTGCCTCTGGTTATTTCATCAACTTCAACAACTTCTCTGAAGATTTAAACGACCCCGAAGTGATGCCAGAAACAAAAAAGTCTTTTAAAGAAAAAGCAATGGAACTCTTTCATCAACTGAAGGAAATCTACCTCATTTCCCCTTGGCTAGAGTTCTGGTTCGGTCTAGGTGTATTTTTCCTCCTGCTTTGGCTCATCATGGTACTGTGTTTGGGAAAATTCATTGAAGGAAAATATATTACAATGGACACAGCAAGTCAGAACATCAACCTAGTCCTGAAACCACACAGATCATCCCACGTGAAGAAAAGAGAACTGTCAACAGTAAATATCACAGCAATTCCAATACCTGGTGGGGTAGTATGGGAGAAAACAGACTATGAGATCTATGGTCCGGTCGAAATCCTGAAGTATCCTCATCAACTAAAGGTTTCCTTAAGTGACTTTGTGACACCTAGTACATTCTCTGATGATTGGGACTTTAACAGTATTAATGACATGATGTCTGATTTAGTAATGTCAGCTAGATTCACAGATCATGATTATTTTCAAGGTTCATCTAGTTATGAGCAGTTACTCTGTTACACCCACTATGGGGATCATTACTTGCATAAATCTGCACAGCCTAGAAATGTTTTTATGTATAATCAATGGGAACATTGTTCTACACCACCTAAAAGCAGTTCTAAAGCATTTTTTGAGAAATTCAAATACTTCTCAGGGTTTAACACCAGTGATGCAGAAACGTTTTATTATAAACTGTTAGATAAAACAGGAATGAAAACAATGCTGACAGATTCTAAATTGATATATTCAGAAGCATTTTATGACAAAATGATGACATTTGGTTTTGATTATTGGAAAAATAATATTGAAACGAAAACAATTTGGGGTACAAAAGATTGGCAGGTGCAAGGCATTGAAGCACTATTTAGAACCTGCATGATACCAGAACAAATGTTATTTTTAAATGAGACAGTACACCAAACATCTTGTCTTGGCCTAGCTAAGATCAAAGACCTTAAAACACCGTCTATACCAAAGCCAATACCTGAAAATGCAACCACAGATATTGAGTTAGACGTGTCACAAATTTTACATTTCAACAGAACACATCCTGATTGGAAAGAGTGGTTAATCTGGCCTACAGACACAAATAGCTGTCAAGATAGATTCCTGAACAAAGCACAGGGTTTAAAAATGACCAGATTAGACCCAAGATACTCCCAGAGACAACATCCAGGGATTATTACAACATACAGTGTAGGGAAACTCTGCCTAGAATGGCTAACAACGTCCACACTGGCTGAAATTAAGCAACACTTGTCTTTATTAAAAGATGGTGCTGATTTGCGCTATTTCATTCTTGGACCACGCAAACAGCGTCAAAAGCGTTTCATAGCGACCAGTATCTATGCTGCTTACAACGAGGCTTGGAAAGTAAAGCAAATTGAAACTGCTGAAAAAATACGAGAAATTGATTGTATTAATTTGGAGAAATCACTTTCTGTGGTAGACAATGGGTTAATGACTCTGTCTTCCAGAATATATTCGTTGGACAATATTGTATCCTCTGCCTTTGATGTGATAGACAGAGATTTGCTAATGTTACAACATGGCCAATCTCAATTACGCTCTATTATAGAATTAGGCTGGACGCTGCAAAATCTTCGTTCAGGCTATGTGCCTTGGCGTTTAATCAACACAACGTCATTATTTTCCAGTTTTAACCTTACTGATAAAAAGATCAGTTTGGCACAGAAAGGAGCAGACTATACAATCCTTAGCATCGAAAAACTCGAGCGATTACCATTGACAATGTCAGAGAGTCCTGTCATTGAATGGATAATACACAGAATTATCACAATTCCGATAACAACTTTCCGATTTAAAAAGTGCCTTGAGTACATACCTGCTGGCCAATATGAACAATTGGGTAAAGGATATATAAAATCCGAATGGAAATTACCATACACTCATTCTTGCTATAGTGACAGTGACAAAAATGTATTTCTTAGTGGTAACAACTGTAAACACTCACTAAGCGGTATACTTTTGTGTCAGGGTATTAATTTACATGGAGCATGTGATGGAAATTCAAACAACCTTTCATGCCACCAGCTAGTCACACCTGCAACTCAGATAGAGCCCTTCTTTATGCAACTCGCAAACGGGAGTTACATTCTTAGAACGGATCAAAGATGTTGTGGCCTGACGCCAGGGAAAAGTTATCTAGTACAAGTAACGTCCATGGTCAAATGTTGTATGCAAGCATTGTTTCCGAGCGGGCCTCCAGACATAGTGACTCCCATCTGGCCTCGTCTGAATCTCTGTTCTATTCGAATTGATACATTAAGCAAAATGAAGTCTGTGCTTTTACAGACAACAGTGCCTATAACGTCATCTAAAGAGACGTATGATCTTCTAGTCGCAAGGACGGCTACTGAAGTCCATGACCTTTTATCAACAAATTGCCCCGTGCATTTCGTAGAAATGTTCAGCCAACTCCTTAACATGTCTAGTGCAACAAGCATCCCAGGCATATTTAAGACAGTCTTTACGGGACTGCTAACACCCTTCCAGGCAATTTTGGGAATCTTTCCTAATTTTGTGCACTCCATTTTTGGCGGTATACCACTATTTTTGAGACTCGTTGCAGGGATTCTATTTTTGACCCTCCTGCTACGTTATGGCAAGCCTCGGCTCAGACATAGCTCCCATGGGAATGGAAGAGACAATCCTAGCAATGCGCTACCGGGACAGGATAACTAACGTCCTCGGATTGGCCAGGCTGAGAGATCTAAACATGACCTGGTTCCTTTCATTCAGACCGATATGGCAAAATTGCATTTTACCTGTGCTACGGTGTATGCTTTGCGGCGATGAATGCGTGTTGGACATCTGTCTTTCACTTCCATCAGCAGTACCAATGGACGTCGATACTTTGCTTAGTCCAATAACGGCTCACGCATTGTGTTGTCCACAGCGGCTACCAATCCTGATGACGGCATTCGTGGAGACTCCTGTACTACAACCAAGTGGTGACAGTGGAGCGAGTGACAAAAGCAACATCATCCAGGTACAACGTTCTGTGAGCATTGCTGGTCCTGCATTCGATGACAGCAATCATTCTCACACCTGCCAAGTTACAGCGCTATCTAATTTGGTTGAACTATCACCTGATTTTTTAGACCAATTCTTTGCGAGCCTGTCTGATACGATGTTCTCACCCACAGAGAAACAGTAACTTTTTTAGAAGCTTTCCGACACACAGCGTTCCCATGAACTCTGAATTCGGCCTTCAGTTTTGATCAATAAAAACTGCCAGGAGCTTTGGAAATCTATTTTCTTTGAATTGGACAATTTTTTTTTAATATTGACCTTTTTTGGCACAAACAATTCTTTGCTTAACGTAAAAACTATTCTTAGAGAACAGAAGCTTCACACTTCTATTTCTAAAACACATCTAGAGACATAACAACATAACATAACACCAGCCTCTAGCACACATGTTATTACAATGCATTTTTATGTGATGATTTATCTTGCATTTCTTCTGTCAGAGATACTTCATGTGTAATTCCTTTTGCATAATCGTACATTGATTTCATACACAATAATTTTTTGAATGATTACTATGCTTTAAAAAACGTACAGTACCTAAATTCCATGTATTACAAGTACGCCTATTTCGAATGCATTTATGTATTTTGGGGTGAGCAATGTTACACATGCATCTTATTGCTTAGTTTTAGTAATTTTGATGGACATGAAAACGTGGAGTGGAAGTTGCGTGCTTATCTAGGTTCCTGATCGATACTGTGACCTTATGCCCCTATTCGGCTATAAATCCATTTATTCCCTATATTGGCATAACCGTTCAAGTGCGATTTTCTGAAAAGTCATCTCTGGCCTCACACGAACAGAGCCACATTCCAGCATGACTCTCTGCTACTTCCGTTGCGACCAATTAGTGCAATGACAGAGCAGCAGTCACTATCTGATATTCCTAGATAACACTCCGAGTTCTTCAACAAGATAAAAACTTAGCAAACCTGGAAATCCCCGCTTGCTATGTTTTGATTAGTAATGGAACTCTAATGAGCAACTGATAACTGTCACTTCCTAGTGACATCTTTAATTGACGTCTTATGTCCAGCAAACTTGCGTCAAACCCGGCACCTGTCAGGTATAAATATTACCAACGTTGCCTTAAGCAATGCGAGTTCGTTGCCTGTTGCTGATGCTGGCTGCCTGCATGACCCTGTGTTGGTAAATCTAGCACTCTGTCGCTGCAGCCTGCTATCCTGTGGTGGTGAAGCTGCTGATTACCATTATCGCCGCTACAGCGCGAACTATGGTGCAGTACGCTTAAGGAGCTGAACAGCCGTCCTCTGCGAAGACATCCAGCAGATTCCAGCTGCCCGCGGACGCTGTCCCCCCTCCTTCCTCGACGCGCTGAAGAGAGCCGCTGCCTTTCTCGTGCAGAGAAATCCAGTCCCGGCGCTTCCGGTTTACCCTCGCGGGTGACTGGGATATCGAGAGAGACCCCTGAAGGAGATACCAATCCTCCATCATTCTATTCAGAGGTATGGTGTTGACTAAACCCTTAGACGAGAATTCTTGAAACAAACCTTGGCAAAACCAACTTAACTTAAAGCTACTTACTTACTCCCCTTCTCACGTGTTAGGCTTAGGTCAGGCACACTGGGGTAGGCTTAGTTAGAAGCACCAGTTGAGTATGTTAGCCTAATGTATATATGACTGTATATATGTTTTATTACTTTTAAACCATTGTATGGCTAAGAAACCATATCAATGCTTTTACAGTTCTATTTCGCAATACTTGTCTTACTGTACGTACTTTTTATAATAACAATTATTGCAATTGTGGCAATACATTTCTCTTGTACGAGAAGAAAGACTGTTCAATAAATGTTAACCTTTATTGATACACGCCCGTCTCTCTATTCTCTACATCTCGTGAAAGTAAACTGCACTAGAGTGACTGAGTGAAATCTATGTCTATTGTTTCACACGACCCTAGAGATCGACTCTTGATCTGAGGAGCAAAGTTGTCATGTTGCACGGTTGTTGGAAAACTGAATCCCTTCTTGTCTGTGCCAAGGAAGCTGATCACTTCCTATGCAGGGAAGAAAGTTTCCAGTGACCTCTGAGCTAGTTGGTAACACAACCCAATTAAGTTTAGCATAGTCAGTGGAGGCCTGGAATATAAGCAGTTCCACGTCGATACTACTGTTTATGTTATTCCAATGCGCAGGGCCTAGTGGGAAACTAGGAACTACACTACACGCTCTGCTATGTAATGTCTCCTGTAAAGAATCACTACATTATTATTTTATGCTATTTCAATTTAAAAACATACAATAAGTATAACATTTATTCAAAGTCCAAATATGTAGAGTCATGGTATCATGTTATATATGTTCCAAGCGTGACACAATCTTTAATGTATTAATTCCGATGCTCGCTTCCGTACCTGACCAAAATACAGTTATACACAAATGGATTTCAACAGTGAAGGAGGAGAAAGGAATGGTAGCCATGGAGAAGAAACCGCACAACCTTCCACATTCATGTGGGCACTTCTGCAAAGAGAAAAGGGAATCTTCAGTTACTTAAGTTGGAGCCACTTGCATTCTCTGTATTCCACAAAGTACACTACACAATAGTTGATAAACAATGCAAACACTTTAGAAACAAAGCAATAAAGTAATACTGTCATCCATATGATATCCTCATCAAATCATGTCCAACACCCACACAGAATGCTATTATGTGCTGACCAAATGGCTCCATTTCCGGCAACCAAAGGAAAAACAGTAATCCTTGGGGTATGTGGGTAAAACAATAAGGACGTCACAATTATTGAACGAGAAAAGGAGTTAAGAATCTTTATGCAGAGGAATAGAGAAGAAAGCATTTTCTCAAGTCAATCACAGAAAAATGGTAGGCAACTGATGAACATCAGTAAGGGTGGTAGTTCTATATGGGACCACTGGAAAATGTGGCTCCAATACCTTATTCACCTCTCACTGATCAACCATGGATCTCCAAACATCAGGTTTACTAGGGACAGCAATTTTCCTCAAAAGTGTTAAAATCAGGCTGTTTCAGGGACTTCCATCAATTTCCTTTAATACGTTATCTCTAAGTTAGTCTGTAACAATCATTTGCATACCATTTTCTCCTACTTATGATATCTTATACTGCGGTACCCTAGCCAGAGGGTCAGTCTGTTTGAACACAATTTGTACAGGTGTAATAATCATTTTGCCTACATCAGTTTTACCTTTTGCCCATACTCCTTCATTAATTTGGGACAAGATGTGTCCAGGGAGGTATGATAGACCACTTTTGGCCCCATAAGAGTTCATCAATAGGGTAGCATTTCCATTGCATTCCAAATATATACCGTCAGGAATACATTGTATAGTAGCATGCAATTACCGACTAAGTTCAAAGCACATTTATCTGTTAATACTAAGGACTGTTTATCTAATATGGTACCAATGGTGTACATTGGGGTGCAGATGGAGATAGGGCTCGAAACTGAAACATTTGTAAATCTCATTGATGTATTGTATTATCCAGAGAGAGGTACGTGTAGGAGTGCCTTTCGGGAAATAGATGAGTTTGTGGCTCCCATGTCCAAGAGGAATTTTTTACCCAACCTTCAACCTCTGCTTCAATGTATTGGCCCTGTGGATCAATAGGTAGGGGCACTTTGTCCTTACCTCCTCTCGGTCAGACCTGTTGTACAAAACCAAAATCATAATTATTGTCTGTGACAGAAATCATCTGATATCCATTATGGTCCCCTTTTCTATCAAAATAATTCTGCTGTCATTGTTGGGCTGCTTGATGTGTATTCTGTGTCTGAGCATTGTACCCCGTCCTAATCTGCAAGTGATAGAAATCTTCTCCTTTGTAATTGTGGTACTCCCCTGGCCTTGTGCCATTGTCATTGATCTGCCCCAGGTGTTTCATAATGGATATGTGCATTCACTAATAAAATGGCTTGGGTTCTACAATTATTGCAAACATTATTAGTCTTTGTACCATGGATATCTTGGGGAGGTGTGGGGTTGGTTCCTCTTTTAGAACTTATTCTATTATCCCCTCTTTGCTGACCTCTACCCTTATGTAATTGCTACACCAGAACTCGGCTTTTGATTTATTTGTGTTTCTTTTCCTAAGTTTGTTCTTCCCTGTAATGCTTTTCAGCATAGTACTGCATAACGACCAATACATTGGTAAATGGGTTGGAATTCCAACATGAGTCATAAGTATTTATAGCATACTTTAAATAATCTAGAAGACCATTGAGCAACTGGGTGGCCTTGCTGTGCTCCTGCATCTGACATATCCATCCCATTGTGGGCAGAAAAAAGACCTTTTGTATTCTGTTAAAGAAAGTGGCTACTGTCTCATTCTTCTCCTGTTTGCAGTTATTCAATTTACTCCAATCCAACCATTCCTGGGATTTTATTGTCTGCTGATATTCTAATGATAGAGTCGGTAGATTGGCTATGAGGGGATCCGTTAGCCCCATCGGCAGAATGCATTCATCCTGTACCCCTTCTATTTTCACCCACTCTATCTTATCAATATTCGGCTATCTGCATTTTTGATATATGTCAGTAGCCAACATTCAGTCAATCAACTTTATTCAGTATACAAACCATAAAAGTACAACAATCGATAAATTGTCTGTTCTGTCTGGGCTGAATTTCTAAACGCACAATTCTTGGTAGTCTGCAAAGAATATAAAGTTGATACAGTCATGGAGAATATGGCAACTATAAGTTTATCAGCTATAGCTGTGAGAGTCATCAAGTGTCTTGCTTTTATGTAGTCTCCTGGATGAACCCTGCAAGGCCCTTTATAAAGGCTTTCTATTCAATTGAAAAACATGGTAAACGCTGAATCAACATTGTGTATAGACAGGGGTAAACAGCTGATTACCACTAATGAAATGTGCATAAAACTTGGCAAACAATGAACACTTTACAAGGTGATCAGTGGTGGTTACGACATCTCGATGCCCTGCATGAACCCGGTTCCTGGAACAAAGTTCACAGATGTGCAGAGAGTTAAAAACAACTTTGTAGGATAGAAGACTAAATACAAAGTGGAAGAACAATTGTTCACTTATGAAGTACAAAATGTGCCTTCTCAAGCCATGTGAGGAAACCTAATAGGCCGTACCTGCTATCACTTGTAACTGGGACAAAGAAGTGGACTCCAAGGGTCATTTGGCTGAACAAGTGTGTGGCTACAGGGACACAATAGGCTGCAAGAATCATTTTCCCTAAAGTTCCCAGCTGACCAGTGCCAAATGGATATGTATTGGAGAATGCTTGTAACCTCTGCTGTAGTGAATCGTGACCCCCAAGTGTTGTTCCTTGTAGTCCTGGGACCCGTAGCTTTGTCTAAGTAGACTTCCAATGACACTTCTGCAAAGGTGAGACTTCCAGACCTAAGGAGAAATGGAATCAGTTACCAAAAGCCAATTTACCAAATGCATGACTTCACTGATCTTAAGAACAGGTTTCTGCCTATTGGAGCATCTCTGTGGCAGCAAATCTACTTCAGTGGGCCCTTTGCAAGAAACCACCCGGCCTTGTGGATCTCACCATCAGATACAGCTTACACACTTGTCCTGCTGGAGAATTCAGAACTTCAAAAATGGAACTAAGTCTGAAGATAGACTTCTTTATCCATCCAAAACAACTTCTTCAGCACAACCTCACCCAAAGTCTATCCAGCCTCATGGCAATTCTCCTCAGATAAAGCCTGCAGCCCTGTTGTAGGATTTCAACTTCCACTTCAAGGCTCTGGACCTAATATAGAAAGAGGCCTATTTACAAGCCCCTTGTGCTGCTGGTGCAGTACTTGTTGTGACACACCGGCAGCACATTTTGCTGCCCCATATTTACAAGGACAGGAAAAGCCACCCTGTTTGTCTTTTCCTGTCCTTGTAAATAAGGCCCCTTTACAAGCAGCAGTGTGCGTGAGATTATTGTTCCATGGATGTTGCTGTGGGTGATTTGACACAACACCCATGGAACCTGACACTTTCTAAATTCACGAGAAAGGGGAAGCCTAGGGAGGCGCAACAAGGAGAAATGTATTCATGGTGCCTTGTTTTTTTCCTCTTTCTATGCGTGCTGCATTCTGCAGTACACAAAGAATGAGCAAATCCCTCTTAGGATTCTTTCTGGAAACCTGCCACCACTGAAGACTGTTAATCAAGGGAGGAAGTGTAGAGGAAGCGCTAGAATCACCCTCCTGGAAGACTTATATAAACAAAGAGATTCTATCAAGAAAATGATGCAGGAGTTTATGAGACGCCTCAAACTCCAAGTATTCTTCAGAGACAAGGAAAACAACCAAAATCAGGGAGACACAGGATTGAAGCCGAGATCCAGCTTCAGTCCCATGAATAACACATTACCCGTTGAACTGCTTGCTTTTGAAAACGCAGTCATGAAGGAACTAGAAGAACTGACCCCTACCGACAAGCGAGTATACCAGAACATCTCTAAGGATGAATGCACAGCCCTCAGAGAACTAAGCAGTAACAAAGAGCTGGTAATAAAACCTGCGGATAAGGTTGGTGCGACCGTAATCCAGAACAAAGTACTATATCACAATGAGTGCATGCGACTACTAAATGACCGACAAAACTACGAGATTCTACACGAGGACCCAACTGAAAAAATACGGACCAAAATCACTACCATGGTAGAGGAAGCATTAGCACACGATTGGATAACGAAGAAAGAGGGTGAATTTCTATGCCAAAAGAATCCAAGGACGCCCTACCTATATACACTACCGAAGATTCATAAAAATCTCCATAATCCCCCAGGAAGACCAATAGTGTCGGGGATTGGTTCAATCTTAGAACCAGTGTCTAAATTCGCTGATGCATTCTTGAGACCAATGGTCCAACGTACCTCGACGTATCTGAAAGACACAAAAGATGTCCTTAATTTACTCAAAGATCAAGATTTCAATCCAGAAACACAGCTTCTAATAAGCTGCGATGTGGAATCCCTCTATACTAGCCTGCCACATCAAGAGACACTAACAATAATAGAGGATGTATTGTTCCAGAATGAATGGGACTATCAAACTCCACGAAATGTGGTTATGGAATGTTGCTCTCTGGCTCTAAAAGAGAATTTTTTTGAATATGAAGGGACCATATACCTCCAAAAACATGGGACAAGTATGGGGAGCACATTTGCGCCGAGCATAGCTGGTCTCTATGTTCACCATCTTGAGGTCACTAAAATCCTGAACCCCAGAAATCCCTTCAGGCATCACATTCGGACCTGGAAGCGATACATCGATGATATCCTGATCATCTGGGATGGAGATGAAAAATCCTCCAATCAGTTCCTCACATGGCTAAATCTACAGGACGATTTTTTGAATTTTACAAGCACAATCTCAAAAAGCAATCTGGTCTTCCTAGACTTAAACATTTTTCCAAAAGATGGCAAACTGATGACCACTACCCACTTCAAAAGCACATCAAAAAACTGCCTACTAATGTACCAAAGCTTTCATCCCAAACACCTAAGGGACAATCTACCATATGGCCAATTTCTACGGCTATGTAGAAACTGCACTGAGATCAGCAATTTTAAAACTCAATCAAAAGATCTCAAGAGAAAACTGGAAGATCGCCAATATCCAAAGAAAATTATTGAACAGGCCTACAAAAGGGCAAGGAATAACTGCAGAGAAAGCCTTCTCGAAGACAAAATCCAAAAAGAGGAAGAGCAAAGACCTATTTGTGTCACCACATTTAACACAAGCTCCAACCAGGTGACAAAAATCATAAACAAGAATTGGAAAATCTTAAACAGTGGCAATCTGCAAATACCAAAACCAATTTTCTCGCACAAAAAGGCACAGAGCATCCAAGACATACTAGTCCATACGGGACCTAGGACCACTATCAGCAATCAAGCCAGAAATTTAAATTTTGTACATGGTCACCATCCTTGTGGTAATTGCAAAGTATGTTGCCTAACAAAAAAGAGCACATCCATCACATTCAATGATGGCACAGTGTGGGAGCAAAGAAACTTCAGCAACTGCAACAGCTCGAATGCCATATACTTAATAAAATGTCCGTGCAATATGGAATATGTAGGAATGACCAGCAGAGCCATTAAGACAAGGATAGGTGAACACAAGAGCACCGTCAAATGCAAAAAATCGAGCACAAAACTGACCAACCACTTCCTTGAAATGGGCCATAAACCTGAAGAAATGTTATGTTATGTTATGTTATGTTACATACATTTGTAATGCGCACTGCTGCCCCAGCTAAGGGGCGTCCAGGCGCATGGCAGGTAAAGATGCAACACCACAGGAAACAGAACAGAGGAAAAAAAGTGAATTTATTAAAACAAAACGGTTTTCAAGGCTTTACGAAAAACTAGCAGATCATCTAACAGTCGCAACTCTACAGGAAGGGAGTTCCAGAGCTCGGCTGCTCTGACCCGGAAGGAACGGCCACCAGCTCGACACAGCCTATATCGGGGAACCACAGTAAGTGCCTGACCCAAGGATCTCAGGGTCCGAGTGGGCACATACCATGACAGAAGGTCCGCAAGAATGGGGGGACCTGCTCCCTTCAAGATCTTGAACGCCATACACAGCACTTTAAACTGAATTCTGGCTTTGATAGGCAACCAGTGCAGTGATCTCAAAGTGCTGGAGGCAGAGCAAGTACGGGGAAGGCCAACAATGGCTCTCGCCCCAGCGTTCTGGACGCGTTGGAGGCGGGTAACCTCAGCCACGTTGGACCCTACCAGAAGAGAGCTGGCATAGTCCAGGCGGGATAACACTGTAGCCTGGACTATCAGCTGCCTGGTGCGATGGTCAAAGAACTTCAAAACCGGGCGAAGCGACCGTATGATGCCAAAGCAACAGGCCGCAATTTTCTTCGTATGGCCAACATAGCTGAGGGAAGGATCCATCCATACTCCTAAGTTCTTTAATTCCGTGACCGGGGCGGGGGCCGGCCCCAGCTCCGCAGGCCACCATCTGTCCCCCCAAAGCTCCGATCTCTTGCCTACGATCATGATCTCAGTTTTCTTAGCGTTGAGCTGGAGACAGTTGTTCTTCATCCAGCTCGCCACCGCCCTAAGTCCACTCTGAAACCTGGGGGCATCCCGGTCCGCATCCCCGCTGATCGTAACCGCTAGCTGAGTGTCGTCAGCATATGAGACCATAGTCATGCCCCATTGCTTGACGACCTCAGCCAGCGGTCTCACGTAGATATTAAACAACGTGGGACTCAGCGAGGATCCTTGCGGCACCCCCTGTTCCAAATGTCATGGACAATAATATAATTGGTCGCTAGAGAGGAACAACTATTGGAAAAAGAACAAAGATGGGTTTTCAGAATCAAATCCCATAAAAACGGCCTTAATGATGACATAACCTGGGGCCGTTTGTGAGGTAGTACTGATAAACTAAGGACCTCCCTGAAACATCTCCAATGTTCCAAAAAACCCTATCCATACATCCTAGCCAATGTCTTTTACCAACTGCTAACCAAGAAAACACCACTTCCGGTCCAACCAGGAAGTGTTCCAAAAACAAGCGGCCATTTTGAGTTAGCCTACTAGTAGCTGGAAATAATACATACACTGATGACAGTGCATTACCGGCAAATGTATAAATAGATGAAGGAGAGGTGAAGCTGATGTTCTCCTCGGAGCGGCACGGGGGTAGGAATAAGGCACTGTCGAGTAGCGGTTACGTAAGTAAAATCAACTACGAACTAACAGTCGAGGTTGACAGACCTTCAAAAAAGAAAAGGTAAAACAAACTCCCACGAACTGAGCAATCTAACGAGAGTATGCGGCTCTGTCTATCCCCCCCTTTTTAGTTGACCGCATCGAAAAACCCTTGTTTCTGCCGGCTCATGAGGCACGTTTTCTGACCCGGGAAAGTATGTATGCCATCTATATATATCTCTGTGCCTTCCCTATCATTTGCTTTCGCAACTCAGAAAACGAGTAAACCGATCGCACAAACTTCTGTCATTCAAAAGAACAGAGACATTGGTAGTAATGGGTGTCAGTCCTTCTCTGTGAGTCACTGTTATATGTGTGTTGAGACTTTATGTATGTTTGTCTTACCGAAAAACTAAGCTCTGCAATCAGGAGTACATTTGGTAAAAACATTCTTGCTAAGCATGAATGTGTTCTAAAATTCAATGACAATTTCGAATCTAACCATGTGCTATGAATGTTTTTTCTTTCTTTCTCTTGCAGAGACCACTGCGTCTTTTTTCATTTTTTTACGCTTTACATTGGGCCAACTCAAGCCCCGAAACACAAACTGTTAGCCGATTTTTGCTATCAGTTTGTAGGACTCTAGGCTATACTACTTAGAACTGAGTACCTCCAAGTAGGGACCACCACTGGTCCTGATGATCAGACAGTAGGGGACTGTCTGTGAAACATGTCGACCCAGTAGTTGCTAAATAGCCCTACCCCACAACCCCTTTTTAACATTCCCAGCTAGGGAAGCGAGTAAAATTATTTTTTCCACTAGCCAGGGAATTTTTTAACCCTTTTTTAATCACTCCCTCAGGTCCCTACACCTCTCCACCTTCACTGTCACTGCACAAACACATAGTCTTTCACCACAAAATTATAGTGCTCCCGCGTAGCTCGTAGGTCGCAGCACGCCCTGCCCCGTAGAGGGACGGGAAGACCCCCATGATGAAGCATGACACTAAGGGACTCTTAGTGTGTGAGGGGTATTTTAAAAGCACATAGTGCCTTCATCTTACTGTTTAGATGAAGAGCCAATCTCCCTTTCAAAAAATATATTTATGAAAACCCTTAAAAATAAACACTTGCACTTTTTCTTGATAGAACCACTGAAGACACCACCACAACCATGAAGAACACCCACTCAGGAGCCCCCACGGACACCTGCCCACCGCATATCTACAACAGAGCAGCCGCAAGCAATAGCACCCAAACTAGGCTGGACCATCAATGCCTCCCTCAATTCCGACATCTTTCCTGTTGACTGGAAGCAGGCAGAGGTAATGCCCCACCTCAAGAAACCCTTGGCCAACCCGACAGACCTGAAAAATACCGGACCATCTCTCTCCTTCTCTTCGCAGCCAAAGTCGCCGAGAGGTTCATCAACACCCAACTGACCATCTTCACCGAAGAGAACGCCAACTTCGGCCCCTCCCAGTCCAGATTTTACAGCAACTACAGCAATGAGACAGCCCTCCTTGCTGCCACCGATGACATCTGCATGCTACTCGACCAGGGCCATACTGCGCCCCTCATCCTTCTATACCTTTACGCAGCTTTCAACACCGTCTCCCATCAGACTGTTGCAACCAGACTCGGCGATGCCGGTGTATGGGGAGCTGCCCTCGACTGGATCCGCTCCTTTCTCTCCGGCAGAACCCAAAGGATCAGACTCCCTCTCTTCCTCTTCAAACCTACTGAGATCAATTGCAGAGTACCCCAAGTATCCTCGCTCAGCCCCACGCTCTTCAACATTTACATGGCCCCCCTCGCCACCATCGTCAGACAACATGGGCTCAGCGTATTATCCTTTGCGGATGACACCCAGCTCATCCTCTTTCTCACGAAGAACCCCAAAGACACCAGACTCGGCTTTCAGGAAGGAACAAAAGATGTTGCAGCCTGGATGAGCAACAGCTCCCTAAAACTGAACTCGGAGAAGATAGAGGTCCTTTTCCTCCGACCCTCCCCCATTGCGTGGGATAGTTCCGGGTGGCCCCCTTTCCTCGAAACCCACCCACCCTGATGGACCATGTCCATAATCTCAGCATCATTCTAAACTCCTCCTTCACCTTGACCTGCCAGATCAACGCCGGCGCAGCCAAAGGGCTTGAGGGCCCAAAGTGTTATAACAGTTGGAACCCTCAGGTTTAGTTAATCTGACAGGTTTCAGCATAATGCTAAAACATTTTTTGAAAGGTACAGAACCCAATGACCGATTCAGAAAATGTTTTCTGAATTAGTAAATGGGTTAAGGAAACATAAGGAATTATTAGTTGAAAGTAGAGTTCTCAGGGCGCCCCTTCCCAAAACTGGTTTTTATGGTATGTATTAATGTTTTTCAAACAAAATAGCATTCATATTTTACCTCTAACTCAAAAGAGTGGTCTCTAGAGAGAAAGTAGAGGGCAACTGGTAATACAAATATCTGTAGAGTTGTCGCTGATCAAGGTTTTGAAAATACAAACTATATCTAAGTTAAACTCAGTGACTATATCTCTGATTGCTGATCAGGCATTAATCAGAATCTCTGATAAAAAGCTGCTTGGAGAACTGCTTAATAGTAAAAGTGGTGATAAAACAGTACATTTTCCCCAATATAATTTATTATTGATATCCTTGAGAATTTGAATCTAGTAAAGCAGTGCATCTGTAGGGAACAAAATAACAAGACTTCCCCTATGGTAAATAAAACAGCCAACATACTTTTATGCTGGAGACTGTCTGGGTGAGTTTTAGAAACGGGACCCCTGGCTGGCCAGGGCCAGGGCCCGTGCCAAAGTCAGTCAGAGATCACCATTCCCAAGTCAGGGCAAGGGAGTTACACACCAAGATAACCCCTGCTCACCCTCTAGGTAAAGTGACGCGAGCAGCAAGGCTAATCTCGGAGGCGATGTGTGAAGCGTTTGCGCGTGCACCCAGCAACAACACCCAAGGCCCACCACAAAGGAAACTCCACACAAGGTTATATAAAAAATAGCCTTTGTATTATAGCAAAACACATTAGATA
The DNA here is from genome assembly GCF_964263255.1 of Lissotriton vulgaris. Taxonomy (NCBI): domain Eukaryota; kingdom Metazoa; phylum Chordata; class Amphibia; order Caudata; family Salamandridae; genus Lissotriton; species Lissotriton vulgaris. Next base: position 30,474 of record NW_028249342.1, read on the forward strand.
AAAACACACCCTTTACAATGTGCCAACAGGCACAGACAGAATTTACAGGGGATTGTGTACAGGACAGGGCTAAATGGACCACTGCCAGGGGTATGCACTTTTTAGAATTAGCACTTGTTGTAATTAGCACTTTGTAGGAATAATAATACTTGTAGGTATAACACTAGTACATAGAACATATAATGACTGTAGCACCAAAATAGTACATGTAGCACACAACCAGTTATTACTGGTAAAGGTAAATACCTCCTAGGCAACCCTAACCACCTTAGGAAAATCACGCAGGGAACTAGGACTTTACTTAGCAGGACCTATAGAAGGAAAAACAATCACCTAAGCATCAAACACATAGCAAAGAGAAAGAAGCAAAGCACCTGAAGGATAAAAACATTCAGAGGTGTAGGTAATACCAATTGCGCAGAAATCACATTGTTAAGTAAATCACAAATTGCGCAGGGTACACATAGGCACAACACTAGAACTGTCCCTCAGGCCAACTGGCCTCGCAAGGGCTCAAATGCCCTTAGTCAAAAATGTCAGGGCAGGCTGCGCAGGCAGCCAAGAACAAAACCTTAGCGTGGCAACTGCCCACTAAGTGCTGGGCAGCTGAAAATACTGATGGGGCCAATGTTGGAGCCTCGTGGGCTCAAGAACAACACTGGGGCCAAAGCACTTGTGACCCTAAGAGCCTCGCTAGGCTCTAAACAAACAGAATGGCAATCCAAAAACAACAAGGAGGGCCAACCGCAACGTGGGAGCCTCGCAGGCTCTGGATACACAGAATGGCCCTCACAAGCCTCTCTGGGCTCTTAACACAAGAATGGGGCTGTGAGCCTCCCTGGGCTCGAACACGGTATGCCTGGAGCCTCTCTGGGCTCCTCAACAACAGCTGTGGCGCCTGAGCCTCTCGGGCTCGATAGATATCAAAATGCCCGAGCCGTGCAGGCTCTATTACAGCACCGGCAAAGGGCAGGAGGGGCGGGCACCGGCAATGTGCCCCGACGCCCCCCCCTCGAACAATGATGGCCCCCGGAGCCCTTGTGGGCTAAGGAAAGGAACCAATACCTCCTTTGGATCCTCTCAGGGCTCAACAACAAATGCCCCCAGGATCGTGGAGCCCTGCCTCTGGGGACTCAGAGTACGAAATGCCAAAATGCCCCCGAGATCGTTGGAGCGGCCCTCTGCCAACTGGGGCTGCTCAAAGCGAAAGGAAACTGCCCCCGGAGCTGCGGGACCGGAGCAACACTCACTGGCTGGTCAGGGACGCTGTACGGGAGCTATCTCTCCTCGGGGCTCCTGCGGTGTCCTGGTGCTCGGACGGCTCTCCTCCTGAGCTGCGGCTGGACTCTTCTTTCAGTGCGGGGCTCTCCTCTCCTCACGGGAGCCCCGCGAGTGTCAGCAGCCTTCCTCCTTCCGCAAGTACGTCCCAGCGCGGGGTAGGTTCCCGCCTGGGCTTCCTGTTGTCTGCTCGTCCCGCCCCCGGCCGGCCTGACTTCCAGTTCGGGCGCCGGGCGGTGGCAGGGACAATCGCGGGCACGGTTTTACGGGGAAAGTGAGGGGTGGCACCCTCGGAAGTGGAAAAAAAGCGCTACTAAGCTCTTGGGGGGAAAGTAAAGAGCTACCAGTGCTACAAGTAAAATATAGCGCTATAAGTGAAATAAAGCGCTCTCAGCGCTAGGCAGGGAGTCACAGCGCTCCCCAGCGCTGAAGGATAAGAGAAAAGCGCTCTCAAGCGCTAGGGGCAAGGATAAAGTGCTCCCAGTGATACAAGCAAGATAGAGCTCCAGCCAAGGTCTGGATTCAGGCAGGGGGGACAAGGCTGGGCCCAGAGCCAGCTGGGAGGCAGTCCAAGTGGCAGTCCTACTGGCGCCCAGCAAAAGCAACAGCCCCTCTCAGGCAGGATCCTGGAAGAGAACAACTTGTAAGGGGACACAGCTCCTTCTTATACTGTAAAATCCTTTGCCTGGCTTCAGGGTGAGGGAAAAAACCATAAGCAGCTGGTTTGTGAGCACCCTTGAGGTGCTCAGCCCCTCACTCAATTCACTGGCAGGGCTAGGGTCATTAGACGCACCCCAGGGGGTGGAGCCAGCATTGTGTGGGGAAAACCGATCCCTATTCAGGACCCAAGTGCACCCCTCCCTCACATCACTCATGCTAATCTCTCCACTCACTACTGGGCAGACTCATCCAGACTCCTGGAGCCAGGCTCACCAGCCAGCTCCAGCCAATAACACGCCAGCACACTCACTGCACACGCACACCCATGTCTAGAAGTGGAACTTCCACACTAAACACATACATGCCGCATATATCAGTGCACAGCATTCAATCACACGAGTCCGCACATACCAAAGTCGAGCCTGCACACCTCACGCATCAGGAACTACCAGGGACACAGACATTCCCCATGCATTCCTATGGGAGGGAAGGCTTATCTCACCACATGCACTCAGAGTGCGCAAGCACTTTCCACTGGGACACAGTGAAAGTGCGCAGAAGCTAAAAATCACTAACACAGATCACATATTAAAAGCAAAAAGATTAGGGGAGAACCTGCCAGAAGGGCCAAGTCCAACAGTGAGCAAGGCGGGTGCAAGCGGCAATAAATACACACCGTATTGGCCTTACAACTGTAACAATTGTAACAACTAGAGCGTCAACCAAGATTGATCACCTGTAATGGCACTCTGACTAGAACAAACATGGTGGAGACTTTTTTTCACATCAACAGGGCAAAGGCAAGGGCACGTTTATAGCATCCAAACACTTACTAATGTGTAACTGAGAGAACAGGACCGAGGAACTCACATGTTGGCTGCTATTTACTATTGCAGGTAATACCCGTTCACTTCCATCCATTCCCCATGGCCCAAGTACCACAGACATTGTGTATAAACATGTATGCCAATCTCACAAGGAGTGTACATCTGATTTTGCTTCCAATTAAGCCATTTAGCCATGTGATTTAGAGCACTCCCCCGATAACTTCTCTGAGCTCTAAGCCTTGCAATGGCATCTGGTTCGGCTTACGCTTACTGTTTAGCATCTCGGAACCTCAGCTCTAACCATAGGGAAGTGGTTACCTTCCAGGCTTGGCCAAATCGTTTTGTCAATAGAAACATCAAATCAGCTAGATGAAGAGTGTACTTTCTGTGTTTCAAACTAGTGATATGAACTTAAAGTCACACCAAAGTGTATAAGCCTATCTGAATATTCGTAATTCCAACAACGCCTTTGTACCACCAGTCCAGGAGGGTACAAGTAGGGTACAATCTCCGGACATAGACACACCATGTAAACATGTTGTACATCTGGTGAGGCACAACAAAGACACTCAGAGGATGCAACCTCATATATCTTACTGATGCTTATTGGAGATTGGTAGGTCACCTACATGATAATGTTGTTGTGTATTCCATACAACGCACTCAATGTTTATCTGTGAGCAGATGTCCAACCTATGTGTCCCATTTCAGTTTCCGTCTTTGGCTAGTCTGTTTATAGGCTACCAGCAGCATGTTATATAATGTAGAAATGAGCTTACCATCCCTCCCATGTGCATGCAACAAATGTAGGGCCAGAGAGACATCCAGCTTCATTACCCCTATCCCGCACATTCCCAACATTTGTTCCCACAATAGCCCCATCTGTGAAGAAGTGCCCACATTGTACATGATACATTCAGTGAATGTACTGGACATGCCATGAGAAAAGGTCTTCTGCCATCATAATGCATGCTTCCTTTGAAGACCTAAGGATTTGCATCAGTGAGATCGATATAAGTGTGGGTAGGGACACAGTTTTATTCCTGGTAAATATTGTGTGGATACGCCTATTCTTTTAAGGAACTTCTGCCAACACCGCCTGGCCACTTTCAGCAGCAGTTAAGAACAGGGCCTCAGCTTTTCCAGAAACCAATACCAAACACCTCCCATGGACAATGCTGCAACTATGTCTTCCGCTTCAGAGCCCGTCACCCCATCATATGTCCACCTCATCACCCATTACAAATGAGAAGTCATGTAGGAGACTTCATCATTCTGAGCCCCCACACCCCTCCCATGAGAATTCTTTGTACCCCGCATAACACCCTGAAGCTCACTGAAAAATACTACATTGAAAAATATTGCTAGGGCCACAAAATATTACATCAACCTGGGGAGTACCACCATCTTAGCTATAGCCACTCTGCCCATTAGAGAAAACTGGAGCCAACACCAGAAAGGATTGCTTGCTTAGTTGCCTTCCCAGAATAGAAGGAAATATATTGGAGACTTGTAGCGGAGATTACAAATGTTAGACCAGCTACTCTCGATGTGACGATGGAAAGCAAACCAGCTCCAATGAGTTGTTAAAAGATGTTTAAAATACACACCCTAGTAAACACATTGGTATGATTCACAATCAGGCACATTGATGTTCCAGAAAAAACGTTATAAAACTAGAAAATGATAGTCAACAATGCAAAGCAACCAAATATATCGACCCAGAATCCCCGTTGGCTCTCACACACATACAGATCTATACTATTTCCTTTGTTGACGCTTATATGTATCTTACTATGTAAACATACACTTTTTAAAACTTTTTAAATACTAAAAATGGCACTGACAAAAACACTACATACTCCACAACGTAAAGAACACTGGGGCATATTACCAACAACTAGCGATAATTTTTGTCTCTAACTTGTTTAGAGACAAAAATTATCGCCGCACATTGGCGATTTTTATCGCAGATAAACCTTGCTATTAGCAAGGTTTATCGCAAATGCGATAAAAAACGGCCGCAATGCATGAATATCGCTGAAAAGTCAGCGATATTCATGCATTATCGAGCAAATGCTCTTAGTCATGTTATCCACCTCCCATTGGATAACATGGCTAAGAACTGCTCAGGGCAGGTGTTAGCTTTTGGAGATATTCGCGCTTAGCGCGAATATCTCCAAAAGTTGGTAATAGGAGATAGCGATGTTAGGGACTGTTTCCAGTCGCTAACATCTTGGCACGCCTACTTTGCATGTCATTAGTGATAGATATCACTGACATGCAAAGCGGGTCCCAAGATGGTCGCTAGCTCCTATTAGCTGTCACTAACTGGTGTTAGCGACAGCTTGGTAATAGGGAGATAATTTTATCTCCGCTTTCTTGGCTTTTAAAGCCAAAAAAGCGGAGATAAACCCCCTTGATAATATGCCCCACTCTTCCAACTGTTTCCTCCTAGGAACAATGGGGCATATTACCAAGCAATAGCGATAATTATCGCTATTGCTTGGTTAGAGACAAAAATTTACCGCAGCGCTGCGGCGATTTTTACCGCAAATAAACCTTGGTATTACCAAGGTTTAACGCAAATGCGGTAAAAATCGCCGCAAAGCATGAATATCGCTGAAAAGTCAGCGATATTCATGCATTAGCGAGCTAATGCTCTTAGCCATGTTATCCACCTCCCATTGGATAACATGGCTAAGAACTGCTCAGGGCAGGTGTTAGCTTTTGGAGATATTCCCGCTTAGCGCGAATATCTCCAAAGTTGGTAATAGGAGATAGCGATGTTAGCGACTGTTTTCAGTCTCTAACATGTTGGCACGCCCACTTTGCATGTCATTAGTGATAAATATCACTGACATGCAAAGTGGGGTCCAAGATGGTCGCTATCTCCTACTAGCTGTCGCTAACTGGTGTTAGCGGCAGCTAGGTAATAGGGAGATAATTTTATCTCCGCTTTCTTGGCTTTTAAAGCCAAAAAAGCGGAGATAAACCCCCTTGATAATATGCCCCAGTTCATAATGCTCAGTCTTTATTGTGCAGGAATATATTGAATAGCATCTACATTTTGTGGAAACCCATCTCTCTGTCTCAATACAAGCATTATAAAAATAAATTTGCTATGATAGAAAACATACAATAATGATTAGATGAGTTCTGTCCGAGTTTCAACTTTCCTATATTTCACCAAACATTTCACTGATAACCACAATTATTCATGCACTTGAATTTTATTTGTGTGTTTTTGCCTTGAAAAAGTAACTGGGCATAGTGACAATACATGTGAAACGTGTGTCAGATAAGCTTTGAATATGCAATGAATTGACAAAGTAGTCTAACCTTGAGTCAGAGTATTTATATGTACATTAAAACATTTGAATCAACATAGGAAAGTTCTTTATCTAGGCATGTAAAAGTGTGTTCTTTTTCACAGGGCAGAGAAGCCAATGCCAAACAGAATACAAAGTGCCACTACTTTATTTTAGTCTCTTCATTTCAAAACATGGTTACCTTGTGATGTTGTCTTAATTCTTTTTAGCAAATAAGTATGTATTTTTGTATTGATTTTGTTTAAAAAAATATATACAGATCATTTGGCAAATTTACATATTTGCTGACCTACAAGAACAATTACTTTATTTCAATAGGGAGGGGGTATGCCTCCTTGGTGCTACCCATTTCTCCTTTGTAGTCAGGAGAAAATTCCTTAGTCCATTATGCCTCCCTCTGTCACTTTTGTTCCAGAACACAGGTTGTAGTGCTTGGAATGTTTTAATGGTTGCCACAGTATAAGTTTTCAGGGGCTGCTAGATTATTAGATTGGTAGTAAACACAGCATCTATGAGGATCAGCAGATTCACATTTGAACGGAAAGAAAAATGTTCAATAGTCCAGTGAAGTGTGTTTATTTTTCAAATGTATTTTATTCATAGGATTTAATGATCAGAATATGTGAGGAAGTTATGCAGAAGACTATGATTAACCCTTCAAAGCCTACCTGATTCATGCTTATAATGCAAATGTCGAAAACAAAAATACAGCAGGGATTTAAATCAAACCACACAAAACACTATCCTTACTGAAGTTCTTATTTCATGCCCGGTTGTGGTCAGACCTTTTTGCGATAGCTGCATGAAAATGTTCCTATTGCAATATAAACACACGTTTTGTTCTATCTTTGTAACACCCTCTGCCACTAAGATGAAGCTACTATAAACTTTATTTGTCAAAATGTTGCCAGCTGTTCCAACAGAGTCACACATTTCATGGCGATTGGTCAAAGAGCTCCAAATTATTCACTCCCAAAAATGTCTTCAATGGAAACTGGGACTGAAAAACAATTACAGAGTCAATATCTCTGAGTCGGTAATATATATGTATGCTCACAACCACTCAGCAGACTATTGTCTGAAACGATTGATTTTGCATTTAGTTTCCTACATCAAGTCGAGCCCTTTAGGAAATGAATAACTCCACCCTTGATATGTTTTTTTTAACTGCCTCAGTGACTGCTTCATAATGTTCCATTAAAGAGATTAGATAACATGAAGAAGAAAACCGCAGCTATGTAAATCTACAGTAGTGGAGATATCGAGCTTGTTACTGCAGCATGTTGATGCTCCTTGATGACACTAATGCAACGAATCAATACAATCTCATGGTAGTGTTTATACGGCGACAACATAAACTCTACATCATCACTAAGGCTAGCAAGGGCCTTTTTCTAAAGTATACAAAACACAGTTGAGGTGACATTTATGCTCAAAACCAAAGAACATAACTGATATTTTTTCAGACTTGCAGGGTGGAGCAGGTTGTGGTTGGTGGGGTGTTCCTGTGTATTGAACTTTTGCAGTGAAAAATGTAGGCAAATAATACAGTGGAGATGGGATGTGGCCTAACGGCAAGGGCGATCGACCCCATATCTGGGGATCAGGGTTCCAGTGTCAGCAACAGCGCACAACATCTTGTGATTTTGTACAAATCACTTAATCTCCCCTTGCATACCAAAAATGAATGTGCCCTTGTGTAACACAAGTGGTGCTCTGAACCCAATACCTTCGGGTCAAGTTTGCGCTATATAAAAATAATTTTAAAACATTTTAAAAAATGTCCCTGTGAATGGTTAGGGACAGTGATGAAATGGGCATTCTTAAATAAAATGTGTACTTTAATTAGAAATGCATAAAAAAGAACGTTAAAAATGTGAAAATAAATGTTGAGTGTTCATTTTGACACTCTATCTGTAATATTGCATTATGACATTTGGCCACATGCATCAACCTATTTAGGAAGTGCAAGAAGTGCGAATCGGTAAATTCAGCCGTTTGCGATTCCTAAATAGGTTTTTGGGATGCATCAAGCATTTTTGGAAAAATCGCAATTTTTAGCGAATTCCAAAAATGCGATTGCTTTTAAGCAATCGCAAATTTGCTATTCCTTAAAAGCAATGCACGATTACTTTTAAAATTGCGAATTCGCAATTAGGGGGTGCAAAGTACCACGAGGGTGAACCTCGTGGTAATTTGCGAAAATGTATTAAAATGCTCATAATGGCTTTTTAAAACACTGTCATGTTACAGACACACATGTCCTTAGGACATGTGTGTGTGTGAAACATGCACTTCAAAATACATTTCAGGGGTGCAGGGGGGGTCCTTTGGACCCCCCCTGCGCCCATGGAATGCATTACCATTTTGCAAATCGCTATTTGAAATTCGCAAAATGTCAATGCCTTCCCATTGATTCCTATGGGCCTTTTGGCCCATAGGAATCAATGGGAATTGCAAAATCGCAAATTAGAATTCGCATAATATTTGCGATTCTGTAAATTTTTTTACAGAATCGCAAATATTATGCAATTTACATCATGCATCCCATTTTGCGATTCCTCATTTGCGATTCCCTAAAAATCGCAAATAAGGAATCACAAAACCGGACTTTGATGCATGTGGGGGTAAGGGACGTATCTTCTTCATGCTGTATATTTATTTGCACATTCTGTGAGATAAATAAAGCATAATATATGGCTTGCTACTCAGGACATATTGTGTGATGTTACGTTAGAGGTTGTAGAAAATATCATGTGTAATTATGGAATCCTTAAGCGGAGTAGTGTCTCATCATTATATCGCACTTGGCGTTGGAGCCGGATATTACTTGATTACAGGCAATTTTTAGGTCAAGCATTCGAGACCTCTTGTATATACTTTAGTATATACTTGTTATACACTTATGTGTGTATGTACTTTGTGGGCTCTGGAGATCAGCCCTAGAAGTTGTCTGTTTCCGCTTAGGGACTTTTTCTTCTGTTCAACTGCCTCTTTTTAAACTGTCTTGATAAACAAACGACCAGGAGAGCTCAGTATAATACCAGATTTGCTTTCTGCTGAGGGACTTTCGTTTTTTACTTATCTGGGAACTGCCTCCATTTAACTTTCTTGATACAAAACGACCAGCAGAGGTCAGTAAAATACCAGAATCACTTTAGCATTCTCTAGATTACAGTCCATTGAAATTGTCTTCCATGATCACCCGCAGACAAAAATATTTTTGATATTGTATGGTCGGGCCTTAGGCCCTCATGCTGATAATGAGTGAGACACAGGACACACAGCATACAGGGTACAACTGGCCCAGAGCATGTCCACTTTTATTAGAGCTGTGTAGCCTGACCAGTGACATCAGTGGTGGGTGGGTGTTTAGTGTAATTACATTGTTAGCACTAGAATGCTAACTGACTCTGGGGCACTATATCCCTCCCAAAATTGGTAAAAATCAAACCAAATGGAAAAAGTCCAAAATCCTGTGGGGAAAAGAAAAGACACAAAAATGTAACATTGGACTTATGTTTTCAACTGAGTCTCTTTTGCTACGTACAGTGTAGTTCCTGCATCCAGGACCAATAGCTCTCTGTGGCACAGTTCGCAGTTGTTCGGCGGGTTCATTCTTTATCTGTGCCGTCTGGACGTTGTTATTAGCCCTGCCTTTGCTTCGCTCACTTGGTGATGATGAGTAGTTGGAGAGAGATGGACGATATAAGTGTTGACTGTCTTCTGGCTTCTTTTCTTCATTCTAGCTTCGTGGTGATTCTGGGCAGGCTTCAATGTGTCTCTCGGCAGGTGGAGAGAGTAGGTGCAAACATCCCTCTGACTAGGATGCCCCTCTCGCCGGTGTTCTTCTCTCACAAGACGTTCGGGAGGACCTCTTTGCCAGGTTTCCACTGGACTGTCGTTTTCGGTCGTGTTGCTCCATCATAGATAATTTACTAAAGGCAAGAGGGAATTTTGCGCTTATCGTGTTTATATTATCTAGAATTTTATTAGACTTAGCAAATGCTCTAAGGTTGAGATACAGTCCCTGCCTGTAACTGTAAGTATAGACAAACAATGTCTGTCTATCAAACAACCATACCACAATTCTCCTCCGGAGCAAATACTAAAACCATATCGCAGAATCAATCCATAGGTCAACATAAAAAAAAACACTCTGTACTTTTCATTCTTTTTTTTCTTTCTTTTTTTGTTTTCTTTGCCTAAGTAAACAAAAAAAGAATGAAAAGTACAGAGTGACTGAAAAGAAGAAAATAAAGAAGAAGTTTTGAAATACATTGGACTTATCTTATATCTCTTCTATAAATTTGTTTTTTGATGTTGACCTGTGGATTGATTCTGCAATAAGATTTTAGTATTTGCTCAGGAGGAGAATTGTGTAATGGTTGCTCCACCATAGCCTTCGGGCCGTGAGCAGGGCGCTCCACGAGCCTCACCGTTGTGCCTAGTTCCACCTGAAGGTTGATTTGTCGACTCTTTTCTTGCTCACGAGGATTTCATCCCTGTGGGTCCTGCAGACGCGCCACTGTGGATCAGTCTCTCGTGTGGGACTTGCTGCCACCAGAGTCCCTCGAGGCCTCTGCTTCCTGGGTTGCCACTGGCTTTTGTGAGGTGGTCAGTTCCTCAAATTCCTGAGGCCTGAGCAGTCTCGCCATCCAATCTTCCGCTCAACCCCAGAGGTAGATGTCACCAACAGTCTAGCTTGCTCTCTTTTGTGTTCACCCTGTGGATGGATGGCTCGTAGGTAGTAGTCTTTTGTCTGCGCTGCCAGTGCTCTTGCCAGGTCTTGTCTTCCATTGCACTCAGGTGTTCCAGTGCCTGTCACCTTCCTTCTTTCGCAGGGGCGGTATCTTTTTGCAGTGGCAGCGAGCCACTCTGGCTTCTCTTTCCTTCTTTTTTCTTAGTGGCGGTGGCCACTCTGACCTTCCTTCCTTCTTCTTGAATTGGCAGTGTACCACTCTGACTTCTTTCTCCTTCTTTTCTTGGTGGCGATGGCCACTCTGATTTCTTCCTCCTTCTTTTTTAGTGTCGGTGGCCACTCTCTTTCTTCTCGCGACGTAACCTGGCCCGTTCTTTTCCTTCTTTTCGAATCAAAGCTTCCACGTGCAGTGCGCGCATTCTGCACGTGTCTTCCTGGTCTTGTCCTAGTCCTAGGACACTGTCTTCTTGTCGCTCAACTCCCAGGGGTTAGCGCCGCGACCTTCACTTTCTCTTGCAGTCGTTTCTATTACTTGTGAAGTTGAAGTTCGTTAGTCCATGTTCGCGGACCGCGCCTTGGCTGAACTTCCGTTGAAGTTTGTTGATCCATGTCCATGGACAGCGCTTTGGCTGAACTTCTTAGACCTTGTGCTGGTCCCTTCTGCCGATCTCTGGCAGGTAGGCTGCTTGGTGCCACCATCTGGCTGGTCGGGTTCTTGGTGCATTTTGACCAGGCTGAGTGGTCATGTTTTGTGTTGAATCTTTACTGCTGCGGGTTGTCTGCACAACCATTTCCTTTCCTCGCAGTTGGATTCTTTTAGTGCGCTTCTGGGTGCTCTCTTCGTGTCTTCCTTGTGACTTGCTGCTTTGGGCTAGTGCTATCTGCACAGCTGCGCATTTGTGTCATGCAGCTTTGCCCTTCTTGGTGCCGGGTTCCAGAACCATTGTCGGTCCGTGAGGGGGGGGGGTCTCCTACTTTCGCCATACTGCTGCAGCGATGACCTGTGGCCACTAGGTATCACTGCGTTCTCTTCCGGCGTGGCGTGGGTGCTTCTGGAATGTTGCTTCTGGGGGGTTGCGTCACCACTCCATTGACCTTCTTCTGGTCTTGCTTCTTCTTTATGTTGTTGGTTGTGACCATTTTGAATGTCCTGCGTTGAGTTGCTGCACTTCTGACGCTCTTCTGGGGCTTCTGGCACGTTCCTGGGATTCTGTCACATTCATGCGCTTCTGGTGCGCTCCTGCGCCATCGCCTTTTACATCTGTAGTCAGCGTTGTTGTGCATTTTCCTTCATGCTGGGCAGTCCTCCCTTGTGTACCGGTTTGCATTGGACGTCATGTGTTGTCTCCCGGACAATGCTGCTCTTCCTTTGGGCGCTGCTGTGCCGCACCGTCGGTCCTGCGCAGTTGCTGCTGATGTTCCTTTGGGCTTGTCTGTATTTCCCCTGGCTTCAGTACCAAGAGTGGCCACTGGATGTCAGTGTTGCTTTACCGGGAACATAGGGCCCGATTCACAGAATTAACTTAAGACTCAATCCTAAACTTACTACTATTTTGGTATTCACAGAATGCACTTACTACTTTTGGCATTCACAGAATGAACTTACTACTTTTGGTATTCACAGAAGTTAGGATTTTGTCTTAAGTTTGTCTTAAGACAAACTTAAGACAAACTTAAGACAGACTTAAGACATACTTAAGACAAAATCCTAACTTCTGTGAATACCAAAAGTAGTAAGTTCATTCTGTGAATGGCAAAAGTAGTAAGTGCATTTTGTGAATACCTAAATAGTAGTAAGTTTAGGATTGAGTCTTAAGTTCATTCTGTGAATCAGGCCCATAGCCCCGGCAGTTTTCTGCATCCGATGCCTCACGCTTACTTGGATTGGAGTGTGCCTCGTGGATTTTCCGCTGCTCCTCACCACTGTCCTCCACTCAATTCAGGCGTTTTAGAGAGGTGGGTGCCTTTCTCCTTGATTTACTCTGTGCACTCTTGGGACGGGCTGACTGAAAAAGAAAAGCTCTGCTCGTGGACACAAAATCTGAGCAATTTGCTGATGCACAGGCTTCCGCGCCCTGCAGCACTTCGAAGGTCAGAGCAGCTTCACCCATGCTGCGGGCCCCTCCTCAGTGTGTCTTTACCTTCTTATTCCTTTGGGTAGCTTCCGGCGCACACCGTCTCTGCCTCGGGCAGCCGGCTCATCGTACCTCACTGGCTATGTGGGGATCAGGGCTGCTGTCGGCACTTCATCAGCTTTGCAGCTGTGGAGCTTCAGTGCTTGTTGGCCGTCCTGGAATCACACTGCCCTGCGGGGCTTTTCACACTCTCTTATTCTCCCTCTCCCGCCGCGGCAGCCACACACTGTTCATTGAGTTGCGCGTGCGGAGAAAGGGGGGGTCGCTGGTGGCAAACCGCAGGTGGGCTCCGCTTCATTATTGGCAGTGCCTAGCAGCTCTTCACAGCTGCGGGCTCATTCACCATGAGAATCCCTCACCCGGCCGCCGTAGTTTCACGGCTCTCACGCTGTGCGGCGGGGGAGGTTAATGCGGGCTCAGACCGGGTGCAGCGAGGTCGGCTGTCGCTGGCCTGGGCGTACTATGGGGCACTTACAGGCAGCCTCCATAACCTTGGTTCCTGCTACAGCGGGTGGGCTCCGCTTGCTTCACTCATTAAGGGGCAAAAGCCGCTCACACTGCTGGGGGCAACGTGTACAGTTTATAGCGGGTGGGCTCCGCTTTGCAAGTGTTCTCGGTGGCGCTAGCTGGCGTCCACCATTATGCAGATCTGACCGTTGCGGGTGGGCTCCCCTTTCGGTGCTGGTCACGGGCTCACCTTCAGCCGACGGGCCTGTTCAACCACATGGGTGGGCTCCGCGTTGGTCTCTTCGTGACGGGGTGAGTGCCGGCCGACGCGGGTGGGCTCCGGTCGGTCCGCTTATCCTCTTGGGCTTTTCACTCGGCAGGGCGGCCTTCAGTAGGGCTGGAGACGTGCGGGGTGGGCTCCCGGTCACCTGCTTATCTTCGTCGCCCGGCCCGGGGCTCGGCACATACCCTGCAAGCCTCTAGGCAGCCGGCGCCATTCGCATGGGAGGGTTGCTCTCCCTGCGGGCAGCTCTCTTCCCCTTTTCACAGAGTTTTCCTTGAGCTGTGGCACACGTGGTTAACGTACCCTCATCGCCATTGTAGGGCCGGGCCTTAGGCCCCCAGGCTGATAATGAGTGAGACACAGGACACACAGCATACAGGGTGCAACTGGCCCAGAGCACGTGCGCTCAGCCACTTTTATTAGAGCTGTGTCACCTGACCAGTGACATCAGTGGTGGGTGGGTGTTTAGTGTAATTACATTGTTAGCACTAGAATGCTAACTGACTCTGGGGCACTACAGATATGACCACCGAAGCCCCTGTCTTTATATTAAAAACAGAGCTTTGGACTATACCTTTTCCCGCTGAACGGCAATATTTCTCTCCATGTGTCTCAATACCTTGTGTGTCACGCAGTTTGGTGCTTACTTTCCCTCCATGTTATTGAGCAGTAGATGTTTCAGCACCCAGGTTAATGTGCTGCGTAGCTAAATAAATAGAAGTCTCAAAGGCTCGACCAATTGCATTGCAAATGCTTGTTTTACATAACTGGCGCATGAGAGGGGAATAAACAAACAAAGATTATGTGTATGTTGTGTACACGTCGTCAAATACCATTGACAAACGTTCCTGAAAAACAATTTAATGATTTATATATTGTTCACAAACCTTTCAATACGTGCATTCAATGTCTGTTTATTTACAGTGAGGCTTTAAACTGTATTCATTAGTACTGTATGAAAAATAATTTACATATATAAAATTTAAAAAAAACTCTTATTCATGATGTCTTTTTCAGGTGGAATGCTGCACGTGATAGGTGGTAGAATTTTTTTCTCTGTGTAATTTGAAATGTGCCAGATTAAATGTTGCTGAGAGTGGGTGGAACACTTCAACAGAGATAGACTTTATCTTCCATAGTTCTACAAGGAATGGTGGTGCCTTAAGATATTTGTATTTATGGGGTTTATTCTTGAACATGTTCGCTTCATGCCGTAGTGATGCAACAGTTTTGTTATGTGTTCATTGTTCGGCTCAGAATTCTCTTGTAGAATGTGTTATGTTTGCCTTTGAAATGAAGCTCATTTGAAGCCTGTCTAAGGGCTGTACATGTATCCTGAGCAGTTGTGCTTTATTGTAAGGAATATCAAGATTACTGCTGATTATGGACCTTAATCTTTAACATATTGGTGACGAGGATAGGATGAATATGCAAGCAATACATTGTTAGCTGTCTTTGCTTCTCAGAGTATCTTGACAACGCAGAATTGTTGAACGCTCTAGTGTGGTTTCACAAGCGTCTTTGCTATGGGACACTAAACAGTATGCTGAAAATGAAAAATAAACAAATCAAGTGGCGTATTAGATCATCATCATGAGGGGCCCATTAAAATCTGCTGAATTTTCCCCACCCATGCCGTTACCCACCCATGCCGTTACCAATAACATTGCAACACTCTGGGAGTGGAGAAAATCTGGCTTATTATTATCTGAGAGTGCATTAAGGAATGATAGAGCGTGGGTACACCTGCCATTTTATCATACTCACCTGGGTCCATAAAATAAAACATAAACACTTTGAACAGGTAAACATATGCTATACCAGTGACTTCCTTTAACTTTCTAGGACCTATACCTTTGACTTACCAATCCTAGTCATCAGTACCTAGAGTCCTAAGGGATCAAGGGAGTTAGAATAATAGGCAGTAATTAAACATTTGCACTCGTAAAATAACCACTGACTCGGGAAAGATTTAAACGCTTTATCTAAATATTCCTTTAAATTTTAGAGTCCATACTAAATTAATCAGAGCTTGATTAATTAGAAAGAATAAAATCAAAGCAAGATGATGTGAAATTATCATGAAACGTTCTTTAAGCATTGAAGCATAGGAAGGGTAATAAAAGGGAAACAGCACAATGACATATCCCGATCAGCTATATTTTTACCTAGAATGGTATGTAGACCAACCCTGGCCACCAGCTGGGATAAAGGACAGGACCCCCAACAGTGCAGGTGCCAACAGGATAGAACTGGTGCAGACCAGAATCAGGATAAGTACTGACCAAATTGGAGCAGGACAGAACCACCCCAGGTCAGAACCGGCACCCACAGCTAAAGTATAATGCCAGCGTCACACCCTCTCTGCAGCTAACAGTCGGACCCCGATTGGGTTAGCGAATCTTCTCCCGCAGGAAACCCCGATTGGGTTATGGAACTCCTTTCCAGAACCCCGATTGGGTTATCGAATCTTCTGACAGAGTGCTCTCCCAGCACCTATTGATCGCCTATTGAGTGCGTTGGGTCAGTGACAGGTCAGCTATTCTGACAAATCGGACAATCTAACTAGCTATGCCTACCTTACTTATACCACTTTCCATAGTAGCGTACCACCCCCCAATGTTGCAAATGTGTGAATTCCCCCAATTTGATTGGTCAAAAGACTAGGAGAGGTAATCACACCATACCAGTTATGAGGTCATTTTGTTAAATTATTCAAATTGATGTTCCCTCCCATGATTTTATTTTCCCATGCACTTTTATTCCACCCAACAATGGTTGCTTCAACAACAAATACAATGTATACGAATATTGGTAAATTGTCTTCCTCAGAGGGTAAAAGTTCATTTTCCCAGGTGCATCTTCCTGGCAGGCGGTCACCGGCACTCATTCAATGCCATGGCTTGTGGACTCTTGGAAATGTTGAGCATGCACAGATGCAGGACCCAAGATGGAGCAACAATGTATTTTAATTGGACCAACACGAGCTAATAAGAAAGTCAAAGAAAAACTGTTTTAGAACATTGAATAAATGAATGCACTGTATACCACTTATCTCGACTCTATTCCCATTACTTTATTTTATCTACAGCATTAGAGATTATGCAGAACGAACAACTTAGTAAAAGCAATGGTGCAAGGGTTAGCACATTACACACAGAGTAGCCAGCTTAGTTCTAGTGCGCAGAAGCAAGAATTTCCCACCAAGCAGAGAGAATACGTCATGTCATGTGAGTGTGACAGACGCATGCGCAGAAAAGTTCCCGCGTTGCGGCGGACATTTTAGGTTAATCGAGTTACGGTTAGTAAGAAGCACACAGGTAAGCTTCCCCTAGATACTAGAAATGTCGTGTTTTGTATTGTTAATAAGAGAAAACATGTTTCTTAGTACATTACTTATTATTTTGATAGGGTTGAGTCCAATCAAGTTGCTTTACGTGCGAAAACCAGCTCCATCAGGAATGAGAAATTACAGGGGTAATCAGTATTCCGATTTTGATTTCCAGAGTGAGTCCCATTTTGGGATGTACTTTCGCACAGAGATTTCTGCTGCTTTTGCTGAAATACCCAGGTGAATGTTAAGAGATCTGTAGTGTACTTATGAATCTTACAATTTTGATGGGGCCAATAACTGGTGCTACTGGCCCAATCGGAAATAAGAAGCCACTGGTAATGAAGGCCTCAGAATTTGCATACAAATTCATTGACAATGTGTTTCGATTTCCCCCAGATTATTTATGTTCCCATTTTTAACTGAGTCCAAATAAACTCTCAATCTGAATTCCTTCATCTTCTAGTACTCCAAGCATAACCATCAGAAATTGTTGTGCATCTTGCTGTATATTAGCACTGGACTTTAAAGATCCAATAAATGTATTTAACAGTTGGTGAATACCAGAAGCAGAATGGATCTTATTTCTGTCAGTTCTCAATTCTTGAAATAAAGTGTAAAGTGCAGAACATACATTTTTTTCCTGACTTTCCATATTTTCACCACAAACATCTTCAAGATAAAATATAACATTTAGAATAACATTACTACAGCAGTTGAAACCAGAAGCATTTTCTAATTGGTATCCAATAACATCATCACTCGATTGTATTTTCTGCTTCTTTACATCTTTTACTTTCTGTTGATTTTCTTTTTGCTTTTCAACCATAGTTAACTCTTCAACATGTTTGCATTTTGAACCCACAACACGTTTCTCATAAATAGGATATTCACCAAATGAGGAGCATAAAGCCTTCTGAAATGATTATATTCTCTTTCACAATTCACATCAGCACTAACCTTGTTCTCATTAAAAATAAATAAATACAAACCAGACAGCGTTCTAACTCGAGATAATGCAACATATACCATTCCCTTTTTAAACACAGTTTTTCCCACATTTACCAAAGCATTATCTACACTTAAACCTTGTGATTTGTGAATAGTTATTGCATATGCTAAGCAGAAGGGAAACTGTTTTCTATAAACATACAAGTCTTTTGCAAGCAAAAAATGTGTGGCAGAACATGCAATCTGTCTTACCTATGCAATCTGCTCAAATTTAAATTTCAAAAATTCAATTCCATTTCTATTTTGATATTTCACAAAGTCAACAACTTTCCCCATTGCTCCATTCACTAAACCTTCTTCTACACTCAGATTACGCTTCAAAATTACCCGACAGTTTAAACATACATCTACATTTTTTTCTAAGCCAGCAATTTATGATGCAGACTTCTCCAAAGAATCCAATTTAGTCTGTAGTTTTTCTATAAGAACAATTGCTATTCCTTGATGCTCAATTTTATCAATAGCTTAAATGTGAACTATTTTTTGATTTTCCAATTTCATAAGCTCTCTATTCAATGTATAACACTTTTCCACTGTAGGCATTCAGCAAAATATAGACTTGTTTTCTTTCATTTTCTTGTACATTACCTCTGCTGGTGTGTTTTCATTTGTAAACAAGTTCTTTTGTAGACAACTTTGAAAAGCTTGTTTACCATGTTTGCTTAGAACACCTATTATTACATCTTTTTGAATATTTGCATAATCTTCATCTCTTGCTTGTCGCATATTCTGAGTGAGTTCTTTATATTCAAAATGTAACCAGAGATTCACATTTCCAACATGGTCAGTGATGGCTACTTCCCCTCTCCCTGTATGCCCACATCAACCCAGAATACAATGAAACAGAACAGGATTTGTCTTTGGAAGGCGGGGGGTCGCAAAACCCCCCGGCCGTATTCATTAAGAAACAAAATAATAAAAATTGTTAAACAAAATATAAAAATTTTTATACAAAAATATTCAGACACATTTAGATACATTTATATCGACAATTGTGATCGGCTAGCCTTTACAAGGTTCTAATACAGCTTGCTTGTTTCCTAACCGAATCTCACATCCTCATCTGAAAATGTTTGCCTGCTAACATGTATGGCGATATGGCAAGGTCGCTAACCGGTGTCAGGTCTTACAAGCTGCGCCCTTACGCAGGTGCGCATGCGCAGTCGGGCCCATTGATAACCCGGTCCACCCCTGCAGCCGAGCCCGTTAATTACTCGGTCCACCCTTGCAGCCGAGCCCGTTAATTACTCGGTCCACCCCTGTAGCCGAGCCCGTTACTTACTCGGTCCACCCCTGCAGCCGAGCCCGTTGATTACTCAGTCTACCCATGCAGCCGAGCCCGTTAATTACTCGGTCCACCCCGTGAACTTCATTTAACCAGTGAAGGAGGGCCCTAACTTGCGTTACCAGCTGCCCCTGAAGTTATAGGAGGGGTCAGTGACCCCTCCTCCCCCTGTGCGGACACCACCAAAGGATTATGCCGCCAGCTAAGACCTTAAAATAGCTGCTCACCGGTCATGACCTTACCACATGTCCAATAAACTAATAAATACGACCACCTGTGGAAAAAATTAACTAAAGGACAACTACACTATCTACAACACATGTAATGACATTGTCAAGCTACTATGGGAAAAAAGGCCTAAACAGAAAAAACAGCAAACCTTTATAATTACATTTTAATATTTCTCCCTAAACGGGAAGCCAATACTTTAATACACAAGAGATATACACAACTCCAGTCTACATCCAGCAATCTACTGACATTCTGCTTCAATTATACATCCTAAAAGAAAATCAACTTAATCAATAACAAAACAGGTATACGTAATGCACAACACAGCTTTGTTCCATGGATGGTAGGTGGGGAAAATTAGGAGGCCCCGAGCGCGGGGCGCGACCAGTGTGGGGGAGCATCAGGCGATAAGAAGGGCCAACTGAGCGCTCCCCCCTCCTTTATTCCCAGGGACGCGGGGAGGGGCGGGCCGCCCCCTCCCCTCAACCCTCGACGCCCACCCCCTTTGACCCAGAAGTCGGCACCACGCCTCCGATTGAGGGACTGGGCGTTGGTCCAACCGGTGGTGTGATGCACACCTCCCGTATAACCATTGGGTGCCGGGAGATCATGCCCCGACACCACCGGGAGGCAAGGGGAGAGGGGATCGCCGCACCGCCATGCGGGTGGGGGGCCAACGGCCCCCCCTTTTCATACTTCCCAAAGATGTCTTGGTGTCTTCATGTAGAAGAGTTTTGAACACTGGTTCTCCTTCTACAAGGGCTAGTTGTAGCAGATCTCCAAATACAATTAAATGTTTTCCCCCAAAGAGAACGTCGTAATCTGTTTTTAATATCTGTTGCCTTCTTAAGCGTACAAAACCAAGCATTAAGTTTGCGACCATCCTCACCATATCAAGTTTCATTTTCTTCAGCACTCTTGACACTTCATAAGAAGCTTCTCCAGACAACTTCTGATATTCTAATGTATTGTCATGCTCCACTGGTAACATCAGTAATATATGTAAAGTAACTCCTTTAACATTGTGTGCAGCTAATCCAGTCGGAGCTGTTACCACACAACATAAATATGGACCCGTAGTTTTTTTAAGATTACTGGTCAAAACTTTAATCAAAAAAACTTTTCCCTGTCCCAGCTTGACCACTGATGTACATCAAAGTGGTTTAAAAGATGAACATGGGCCTCCTTTTTTTTCATGCAACAAACCATGTTCTTTCCGTTCTATGACTTGCACATATACTTCTTTCTGTTCAACATTTACTTGTTCTAACTTTTCCAATGTTATATTCGCCTTGGGTGCCTGTTGCATTGCAATTTCGACTTCATGTATAGCAATCGCTGCTTCATTTTCCAGCATTGGTTGTCCAAGAGGATCTTGACTACATGGACCACTACCCTGACTATCTTGAGAACTTTCATGAGCTGTTTCAGCTATAATAGTCTTTTCCTGTTCAACTTCATCATTCAACATTTTTAAATATATAAGGAAAACTGGAATCCAATGTTATCTTTACAAGCATTAAAAGAAACTTCGTAGCAGACAAACTCTCCAAGTAATTCACTTTCACTACGCCATGGTTTAAACAGCTGCAGAAGTGCTAAATAGTAAAATTCTCGCTTATCTGGAGTTTCACAACTAGGTTTCTTGTGGTTTATAACATTATTGTTCTTGTTATTGTTATAGTGGGTTTATATAGCGCCGGGTCACCTACAGGTCTCAGGGCGCTTTGACCACAGAACATAACATCCGGGATATAAAAAAGGGTGGAGTACTTAAGCTAAGCTGAGTGCTGTTCTGAACAGATTAGTTTTCAAGGCTTTCCTGAAACGAAGTAGATTCCCCTCCTTTCGGAGTGTCTCAGGCAGGGCGTTCCAAAGGTTTGGTAGTAGCACTGAGAAGGATCTCCCTCCCATTGTGGCCAGTTTGAAACGAGGACATACAAGGAGTTTGGCATCAGAGGACCTGAGATTTCTTTCCGGTCTATATGTCTCAATCCGTTCCTTGATGTAGGTCGGGACCTTCCCATAGATGGCTTTGTGGGCTATACAGAGGCTTTTAAAAACTGACCTCTGTCCAATTGGCAGCCAGTGTAGACTTTTTAATAGTGGAGAGGCATGCGTTCTCCGCGGAAGGTTGAAAATAAGTCTAGCGGCGTCGTTTAGGACTACCTGAAGTCTGTTTGTTAGCATTTTTGGCAGGCCTAAGTAGAGCGCATTGCCATAGTCGAGTCTTGACACTATGGTGGCTGAGACCACTGTGCGTAGCATCAACTGGGAGAGGAGAGGGACTAGTTTGCGCAACTGTCTTAGAAGACCAGTACAGATGCCAACCACGGTGGAGACCTGGTTGGTCATTGAGAGGGCACTGTCCAACTTAATGCCCAGACTTTTGACTGTGACTGCTGGCTTTGGGGTTGGTCCCAGCTCCTGGGGCCAGTACATGTCACTCCAGGAGGAGCACTTGGATGGTACTATCAGCACCTCTGTCTTTTCAGGATTGATTTTAAGCTGGTTGGTGGACATCCAGTGGACCGTATATATAAGTATGTCCTGAGCGTGTGATTGGGCTTGTACTGTGTCATCTATGCCCAGCAGCAGCTGTGTGTCGTCAGCATAGTTAAACACCCGACAGCCCATCCCCCCTAGTGTGTTAATCAGGGGCTGCAGATATAGGTTAAACAGGAGTGGGGATAGTGCTGAGCCCTGGGGGACGCCACAAGTCAGACCTCCCACTCCTGATACACTGTATACTAATCTGGATTCTCTGGGTTCTCCCAGATAAAAATGATTCCAGCCACCGAAGGGCTAAGCCCTGAATCCCAAACCCAGCCAGCCTGTCCAACAGAAGGGAATGGCTGACAGTATCGAACGCCGCTGATAGGTCTAACAAAATCAGGGCGCTCGGTCTTTTACTGTCAGCCATCCTTCTGAGCTCGTCCAGCACCGAGAGCATGACCAACTCGGTGCTGTGGTGTGCACGGAAACCTGCCTGCCTCTCATGGAGTAGATGGTTAGACTCCAGGTAGCTTGACAGAGATTTTAGTACATGTTGCTCGAGTACTTTGGACAGGAAGGCCAGCTGGGATATGGGTCTATAATTTTTTAAGGCATTGGGATCTGCCCCCACTTTTTTTAGCAGCGGTCTTACACGAGCTTCTTTGAAGCTAGTGGGGAGCCTACCAGTACCCTTTGCATGTTTTACTAAACAACCATGACATCCAACTACTGCAAACGCTCCTTCTTTTAAATTCTGTTTAATATTTCTTTTGAAGCTGGAATGTTGAACCACTTCATACAGCCATAGCTGTTACAGATGTTGACTCCTTTTTGGATAGTATGTGTCCAACATATTAGTTTTAAGAATGTCTGTACTGTCTGGCTAATTTGCTGCTTATTGTTCAATTTCTTCCAATGATTTCAACACTCTATTTCATTTGCAGGCAAGACCTAAACGTATCCAAATGATTCCTTGTGACTTTGACACAAGTGGTCTGAACATTCATACCATCCAATTTATGGGTGGGACATCCTTTTCAAACTAAAGCTGTACAATTTTTTGCTAAGGCTATTCTCTTGTGCAATTTCTTCCCACATTTGTTTCATCTCTGTTTTTTAGATTTTGTTATGTACGATGTAACATAACATGCAAAAGCAATTGAGTTATCCGCAACATAGTGGATGTCCATATTCGCATTCCACATTTTTAAAATGACTGGATTGTAGTCATTGATATACTTCGACACTTTGATTCTTTTTAAATTGTAGGTATTCTTTGAAGATTAATGAGTTATTGTGTGCCTTACAGAAGAAAAAAAAGAATTTTCTCTTCCTTTAGAAATGACTGGACGGGGAAAACCAAACTGACATTTAGTGCAAATTTTTCCTTTACACTTGTATTTTCTTCTGCAATACTTTCCACAACGATGACTTTGGAAATGTAAAACTTGCTGTGTCAAGCTTCTATCTCCTCCTTCTCTTGGTATCTCACATGTCTGATACTGTTCAATGAAAGACAATACTGTTTCATCAGAATCATTTCCTAATTTAGGTGCATCCTTGATCCATATTAGCTTATGTATATGAGATGCACCTCTTGCTTGATACTCCTTTCTCCAAAAGAAATCGGTAACTTCTCCAAGAGGTGGATTCTTTTTATTACAGATAAAAGATATCATAGCTTGAAACTTATGATTAAAATATCTGCACACCTTTTCAGGATCCAATGAACACAGTTCACCAGGAGTCTTTATTTCAACGTTTTTTTATTGGAATTCGCTTCTCTTAGAAACTCAAGCAAATCTTCCCATGCATACTCTGCAAAGGTAAGTGTGACAAACCATGTTGGTGTACCTAAATTCCGTAACATGTACTTGAGTCCTCCATGACGAGGATACCAATACTCATTTGTTCCACGTTGACATGCCATCAAATTGATTAACTGTGCTTCTAAATTTTCATCTGTTTCTTGAACTTTCTCCACAAATTCTTTCGCAGAAAGAAGTGATTGATGAACTCCAGTTTTAAGTATAGGATTCAGTGCATACAAGAGAGAAGACAGATCACTTTCAGACAAAAGGTAAAATATATATGGTATGCACTGTCGAAATCTAGGATCTTCAGAATATAATCTTGTTGACTGATATTCTGACGCTGGAATCCGTACAGGTTGATCATCATATCGTCCACCTTCTCCAGTAGGAAACAACTGTGGAAAACAACGAGCTTCCAAGCATTTCTCCCATATACTCGTTGGAGTTCCCTGTGCTTTTTTCATTTGAAATAACTCAATGCGACTTTCTATCACTTCTTTTGAATGCAAAGCACATATTGTGTAATGTTCATCAATCTCTTCAGTCCTTGACTTGTCCACTTTCTCTATTTGACCACTTGAAATTTCAGAATCATCTTCTAAATGTATTACCTGTTCATCCATATTTACATTTTTGTAATACATATTGGGCCAGATGTAGGAGCCCTAATACCGGTCGGAAACGGCTGATTTCGGCCGTTTCCTACCGGTATTAGGCTTTTCAGATGTATGGGGCCTACTGAATCAGTAATTTTACCAATTCGGTAATTTTACCGATTCGGTAAATATACCGATTCGGTAAAATATCGAATCGGTATATTTACCGAATTGGTAAATCCATATGTAGCTGACACTCCTAAGAGTGCCACAGGCCCTTAAGAGTCGGTATTTTACCACACAATTCTATTGTGTGGTAAAATACCGAATTCAGGTGTGCATGCATATCTGTGCATGCACACCTGTGCCGTGTGACACACAGACATGCCCTTAGGGCATGTATGTGTGCCACATGTCACACAAGCTTGTACATGGGGTGCTAGAGGGTGTCAAAGTGACACCCCCTGCACCCTTGCAGAGTCGGTATTTACCGATTCGGTAAATACCGAATCAGTATTTCCCATTGATTCCTATGGGCTTCAAGGTCCTTAGGAATCTATGGGCAATACCGATTCGGTATTTACCGAATCGGTAAATACCGAATCTTACAGATTCGGTATTCCTAAATTCGGAATTACCTAAATCTGCGCCCTTCCCATTTACAGACTCTTAAATACTGATTCGTTAAAGTTCAGTATTTAAGAGTCTGTATATGGGAATTACCTACATCTAGCTCATTGTTCTCTATAAGATATAAGGTAGCCTTTTCAACTTTATTAACATCCACAAATTCTTGCCATATTTTCTGACTCTTTGTTGGTGCACCATTTACTAAAATAACTACTGCCTCATCTTCCTCTTTCTCTCCCTCAATAGTTTCAATGTTTTTCTTAAAATCCAAAGGTAAGTACACCACTCTTTGTTTCAGCCCTCTTTGCAAGTCTGTTGGTGACAGTTTACGTGTTTTAGTCTCCATCTGAATTATAGTTTGAAAAGAATGAGCAGATTGAATTAGAACCGACTCATATGTATTCAATTTGTCCAGCTTCTGCAGAATAGCTACTAACTCCAATGTAATATGCACTGCTCTAGAAGGCATTTTGTTCTCTTCTAATTTGTTGTAACAATATTTATATAAACGTTGATCACTACCTAACCCTATGACTTTCAACAAACAAGTAAGTTGCAAATTCTTCCCCCTTACCTTTGTTCTCCTTTTCACTTTTCAAATACAAATCAACATTCCTACTTTGACTATTATATTGAGTACGTTGACAACAAACACAAACATAGGTGCTCATTAGGATGCTGACGGTCCTGCGTCCGTCCGCCACCCCAGAGTAGGAGGGACCGTCCGCAGGGGCAGCGGCGGTCCCTCCGTGCAGATTAGGATGTGACCACCACCCTGGCGGTCACATCCTCAATATTTAACATTGCGGCGGGTGCTGCTTGAGGCAGCACCCGCCGCAAGGTTAAATATGCATGCATCGCATTTGCATGCTCAAAGAGGCAGGCACCGTGCGGTGCCTGCTGCTTCGTGCACGCAAATGCAGGGGGCTACCATAGGTATCCCCCATGTGCACCCCCCACCCCTCCGTCACCCTGGGGGCCCGCAACGGGCTCCCAAAGAAATCTCTGTTTGCCTTTCCACGGCGGAGAAGCCACTGCGGAAAGGCATCAGTGTTCCCCCATCCTAATATGGCTGGCGATGTCTGTTAGACACCGCCTCCATATTAGAGCTTTTCCGCCACGGTCATAAGGCGACCGCGGCGGAAAAGCGGCGGACGGTCTTCCTGACCCCCCAGCCATCCTAATCTGGGGGGGGGGGTCTTTGAAGTCCCCGCTGCGGTTTTTCCGCATCCTCTGGGCCGGCGGACACTTCTGCCGGCCCGGAGGATGCGGAAAAACAGCAATCTTAATGAGGGCCATAGTTTGGTATTTCTGAGCACACTACTTCAAACTTTCCAATTTCTTCTTCAAACTGATCAGTGCTAATTGCTTTCTCATCTCCTCCAACATCTGTAATTGTCAACCTTTCACTTTCTATGAACTGCTCTTCTGAACTAAAATGTTTCAATATCATCACACTTTTTTTGAACATCTGATAAAGAACCATAAAAGACTTCCATTCAGTTGACTTAAACTTAATGCAGTACTTTTTACATAGTACAATTTCTTTACAAAATTCCGTATTTCTGAATGGTGTACTGCTAACATTCTCAAATGATGAAAAACACTTTTACAAACTTTTCTTGAAAGACAAGCCAGAGAATGCCCATACTTCTCAGTATATTTTCTCACTTTACATTGATCCAGTCCTTGTAACAACTTAATCTTCTGTTTTATACTGTTCTGAGTATATTCTTGTAGCAAATTTCGCATTATATCAATGATTCCTGTTGAATACTACAAATACTACTACAACTCCACTTATACAAAGGAGCTTGTGGACGTTTCCCTTGCAATTCTTCAGCTATTAACTCATCTGCACCTTTACCAACCATTTCCTCCTTTGGAAGAGGAACACCATCCTGAACCGACCTCCAGTATCAATTGCAAATGATAAACTATTTTCCTGGAAATAACTTTCCTCATTAAATAAAGGCTCAGTAATAGAAGTATGTCTCCAATGTCCACTAAAGATTTTACTAAAGTTGGTTCTGTTCACTAGTCTTGTTTCTCTAATTTGTCTTTCAATACTTTTGACTATTTTATCCAATACTTTCATTCTCTTTAAAATCAAATTGAATAACTTCTGTTTTAAATTGAAACAGTATCCACTATATTTTCAATACATTGCTTCCCTTTGAATTGCAACATTCTTCTTTTATGTTTGCAGCATGTTTTCAATAAATTCTGAATCACTCTAGATCGAAAAAGTCTCTGATGAATTTCTTGAAATTGTTTTTGTCTCCGAATACCAGATACTATTTCTTTATCATGTTTCCTTTTCCTCGTATTTGAAATTGAACTCTGCTTCACCTTACTTGAAAAATTCAGCTTTTTGCTTTGTGTGATACTTGCCTTTTTTTACTTCAATATCTTTCCTTTTCGTCAAATATATAATTTTCTTCTCTCTTTTTTTTTTTTTACTTCTTCTAGGCATTTCCAAATTTTAATCCAAACGAAATAATTTTCTGAAAACTAAAAATAGATTCAATTATTTTTCACATTTGTTCACCATATTAAAATATTAACATATAATTACAAAACTTCCACAAACAACTTCCATACCAAATGCTGCAATGTGATGGAGCACGACAGACGAGCACAAGGATGACAAGTAGTACCATAGATCATGCATCAAGTATTTATTTAATTATTTACATCCTCCTTTACAATTTATATATAACTGCACTACCTCATACTTTTCACCTCTCCGCCACACCCCACCACCCCACAGCACTTGCTCTGCAACCCCCAATAAAAAACTTTATAAATAGTATTCTTAAAAATGTTAATCTATGTATTTAGGATGATATTATCAACCTAACAGCACACACAAAAATTTCCATTATTACCTAACAATTTTATCTACCACTTACTCCGCAAATATAACACTGCACCCAGGTCTTTAAGTGGAGGGAGTGTCTCTGGGGATGTGACCTGCAGCACTTTATTTTTGGGGGCCTCAAAACGGGTCTTTATGGGCTCTATTTTCGGGCCTCACAAACATAATCCGTTTTTTCTTTTCTTTATTGCACTGCAGTGACACTGTGAGAACATGCACATTCCTCACGTTAAGCTTTTGCTCTCCCTGATAACTTTCGCTGATGCGAAGTGTATGGTGAAGCGCTATCTGCTAGAACGAATCTCACCGTATGATTGATTTAAAAATTGCACCGCTTCCTTCGAAAGCTAAATGCCTGTCCTCACTGACCTGCGCTAATTAACGATTTCATGTTCAGAGCGCGAAAACTATTTTAAAAAGCACTGTGTCGATTGATTTTAATATTTGCACCGTGTGTTACTTTTTGAATATATTTGTATGTACTTTCAATTAAGGCATTTGTCACCCCTGTAGCCCCGGTCCACCGCAAGCGCTAGGCTTGTTTGTGTGGAGGGTGCAGGGCGTTTCCTTCTTACGGCTTCCCGGCAGGGGCAGGCACTGATTGGGCGAGTGTTTAGAGGCGGAGCTGATGACTAGCCCGTCCTCTACATAAGCCCACTTTAAGTGTTTGCTCTCCCTGATAACTTTCGCTGATGCGAAGTGTATGGTGAAGCGGTATCTGCTAGAACGAATCTTGCTTTGTGATTGATTTAAAAATTGCACCGCTTCCTTTGAAAGTTAAATGCCTGTCCTCACTGACTTGCGCTAAGTAACGATTTCATGTTCAGAGCGCGAAAACTATTTTGAAAAGCACCACGTCGATTGATTTTAATAATTGCACCGTGTGTTACTTTTTAAATATATTTGTATGTACTTACCATTGAGGCACTTGTCACCCCTGTAGCCCCGGTCCACCACAAGCGCTAGGCTTGTTTGTGTGGAGTGTGCAGGGCGGTTCCTTCTTCCGGCTTCCTGGCCGGGGCAGGCACTGGTTGGGCGAGTGTGTAGAGGCGGAGCTGATGACTAGCCCATCCTCTACATAAACCGGATGCCCTCTATGACGCGCAGCAAAGACGCGCTGCGACCGCGCCATAGCCGTGCCAAAGACAAGCCTAAGACCAGCCTGTCTGGGCCCGTCTGGGCCAGGCCGGGGCAAGGGGCATGGAACTATACCCCACCAGCCCTACAAACCTCTGGTATGTGCTCTGAACAACTAAAGGCACTACGTCCTGCAAAACATAGAGACTGCACCGTACTAACGCCATCACTGAAAGGAAAAACTACGTGCCCCAAATGTAATTTCACTCTTACAAACTTTCAACCCTACCCCGACCCACGATCCTGCAACCTAGCGCTGTCTCAGCGGCCCAAACGTGCATCTTGTGATTTCACTTTCTATAGCGTAAATTGTAGATCTCTACCGCAACACAAATTAGACATCTTTAACTTTTTACTCAACAATAAACCCAGTGTCCTATTCTTATCGGAAATGTGGCTACACGAAAGCGCGGGCCCTGATATCGCAACCACTCTCCCTCCTGACTATGCCATTGCTAGGAAAGATAGAGAGGGTAAAGTAGGCGGGGGCATTGCTATTATCTTCTGCAGAGAACTCATATGTAGCTTGGAGTCAGTCCATATCCCGGATTGGGAAGTGGCATTTTTTTAAATCAGCCTGAACCCTAACTACACGTTCTCGGGCCTTCTAATATATAGGCCCCCCGGGAATGCCAACACATGAGCGGCCAATTTGGCAAATTATTTCACTCCTTTTCACCTTGACTTGAAAAACCTCACTCTAATTGGAGATTTTAATCTGCATCTGGACGATCCCACTAATATTGCATGCAGTAACCTACTGGATGACCTAGCAGCACTCAACGTCAGATTGCTTAATTCAGGGCCTACTCATAAGGCAGGACACCTTCTAGACCCCATCTTTTCCAATATTCCCGAATTAAAATGGCTAGAAACCATTCCCATCTGCTGGTCAGACCACTATCTTTTTCACTTCTGCCTAACACTACCTGCACCCCATCAAACTAATATGGCCTGGCCTGCTTCCCTCATGAGAAATTTTAAGCTGCTTGATGCTGAAAAACTGAACCAAACTCTGGCCAATAACCCCCCTGCCCCAGCTCTTGATATGGAAAGTATTGCCAATGCATCACACTCATGGCTGTCTTCCTCCATCTCAAACCAAAAGGAATATCCAACGCCCCCCAGACCCCTGGTTTAACGAGTTTTTAAAAATCAAAAAATCAAAGTGCATAGCCCTCGAAAGACAGTGGCGTAAGGACTAAGGGTGGCGTAAAATCCGCTTTGCGGGCGAATTTGTGGATTGTCCGCGATTTCGCGATCCGCGAATCTCGAGAAATCGCGGTTAAATCCGCGAATCAGCGGGGACGAATTTTGAGCCAAGCAAGGGTTACAGCAGCAGGTGCAAAAGTTGAACCTAATTTCTTTGTAACCTTTTACAAATGGGTTACAAACAAATTAACTTCAACTTGGACACCTGCTGCTTATTGCTTCCTGGCGCCTCGTTGCCTACTTGCAACTATTCTCTGTCCCTGCTCTAACCCTTGAAGCAGGGTCAGAGAATAGTTACAAGTAGGCAACGAGGCACCTGTTGGGGTACTGGGTTTTTCAGAACCGGTACTGATCCGGTAATCCTGCGGTGTCAGGGCAACACCCAAAGACCTCGAGTACTTTCCAGATTCAGACCACAGAAACACGAGTCTTCTAGGTGAAGTCAAAGATCGAATTTATTGGCAGCAACCAAGTAACAAGCGTCCTAGAAGTACAACAGCATGTATGTTCTCAGGAGACTGCTCAAATTTACAAAGCCTGGCTTCTCCATTTATACAGATGTTTAAGCTTCAGGCAAGCATTCTTAGATTTACAGTGCAAACATTTTTGGATTTACAGTGAGCTATTCACATATTTTCATTACAAAAGAAAAAGCAGAGTCATGATGACAAGTACACATTTAGTGTGTCCAGTTCGTGATCAATTACCCAGCAAGGCCCAACATTTCCATCAGTATCGGTGTACCCTCAATAAAACCGGGCTCCTCCTCATCATAAAGCAAAAGAAGAGAAAAGAGCAGGGACATGTGTGAGCAAGATTTAGGCGGGGTGTGTGCGATGGGAACAGTTTGTGGCCTGTTGTGCTTTGATGCTATCTCGTTCGGCCACTGGGAGAGGAACTGACCAAACAGGTTTGGCTTGGGGCAATGGTTCCAGCTTGCCCAGGTCACAGAAAAGTCAATTAAATTGTATGTGTCCTTTGATATCGAATTTAGCTGTAGTTACAAGCCTATGTGAAGGGCAACTCACAAAATGTCTGCCAAGCGTAAAATGGAAGCCAAGGGTTCAAAAACGAAAATGGCGATTTCGAGGTGAAATCGTTACTCGATTATGGCAAAAATGCTTGTGCATAGTGTACTAGCCATTATCGGTCTTTTGACACCAAAATCGTCATGTTACGACAAAGTTTGTTGCACAAGTCCAGAATTTTCAGAACTACAAACCCTCCTTTTGCCCTTACATAGGCAATTTAACCTAATCTCATGCTAATCTGAGTCCAGGTCTATATTCCTAAAGTCATTGAGATGTTGCTGTAACATCATTCTGGTACTTAGTTTGTCTTGTGACACAGGCTTCCTTACACATGATGTAGCACAGAGGCTACATATTGCAGGAGCACACTGCACGCACAGACAGAACAGGAAGAAAATGGCTATAACCATCCCAATGACCATCAGAATTTTCCATCCCCAGCCGGATATCAGTTCCTAGAACCATCCCATGAAAGACCAATCTCCTTTATCCACATGAATAGATTCGAAAATTTTATGCAGTTTGGAGATGGCCTGGCACACTGTTGGAGCGTTATCTGGAATGAATACACAGCAACTCGATTGGATTAGTTTACATACCCCACCTCGGTCTGCAAGTATGATATCTAATGCGACCCTGTTCTGAAGGGTCATAAGACGGTCTGATTGGAGCTCAGCAGTCAAGTTACTAAGGGCACCAGCAGTTTCAATTATGGTGGATTCAACCACCCTCGCTAATTGCCTTATGTTTCTGCTGTTAACCATGGGCCCCCAAAACGGCAGAAAACCTTTTGCGAAATCCCCAAACTCCTGTTTCGCGGTGTCGTCTTTACTCACAACACCCCTAACTGTCCTTGTCCGATGGTAATCTGCTGCGGCCGTGTAGGTGGGAGGCAACAGGAACGAAACAAAACATGTGCCCGAAAAGTCAGGAGGCAACCATGAATAGGCTCTATCATGGCAGATGAAATAGGTACCCTTAGCTGCTAGAAACGAAGGGGAAGTCTGAGATGCAAAAACATACGTTCCAGTGCAGACACTCTTCCCTAACTGAGCTCTGGGATTCTTGCCAGTACCTTGCAGACACAGATGACCCTGATGGGTTACAATCCAAATCGGGGAAGATCTCTTAGCTTGCTGTTTCTCACTCAGAGTAGCTCCATATCCGGTCACAGACCATCCTATGTATACTAGTGTCTCATCTCTCGGGATAGTCTCATAGGAAATATCTTCCTTAATCATATCCACTATACCCTTAACTAGAGCACTATTCTTAGGATTGTCTGTTACAGAATGTAGGGGGTAGACTTCGTGTGCATAAATGAACATTGTCCTGTATGCCCACACAGAGCCATTGTGACTGAATGGCAGGACAAGGTAAGGGATGCCTTTATCCGTTGTGTGAGGCATAAGACCACACACCCAGCAGTTAGTCGTGTTCATTACTAGTTGGTGTTGGTGCAAGAGCTGGATGAAGGAGTTATTAATAAACTCTAATATCCTAGCTGACTCATGTTCAGGAAGGGGTTAAAAAGAATGTGCAGAAATAGTAGGAGGAGGTATGGGCGATGTAGTCGGTGCAAAGGTCACTTGTAAAGAAAACAGTTCATATCCCATTAAAAACATCATTGCACTTAATAACAGGAAAATGCATAATAATAAAAAACGTTTCTTTGTCATCAATCCACATATTCTTGTTTTAAAGTTCACAGCTTTGGCAGGTCTCTCCATTTTGAAAAACTCCATCCTTTCTAAGTTGCTGCCCGTGGTGGGAGATTGATTCTGCTAAGGAGTGCTTCTGTTCAGTCCAGGGTAACTCCCTTAGACCAACCAGAACTGTCGACCTAACCGTCTCCAGCAGCACTCCAAAGACTGTGGTAACCGCGACCCTAGCAGCGGAACCCGGATCGCGGTTCGAAAAAACAAAAATAAGCAAGTTTCTCAGGTGGAAGAGCTGCGCTTTCAAAAATAGTACTTAGGGGAAAAAAATGTATTAGTCCAATTTTATTAGTTCGTATTTCTCAGCCTCGGATTATACCGTTGTTTTCCCGGTATTGTATGGTTTTGAAACAAGGCTTCAGGTCCTGTAGTGTCCAGTTGGGCTGATGATGTCACGGCTGGTTGCAGAATATTGTCACTCTCTTGTTCTGTAATTGTTCCTTTCACACTAACATCACTGAAAGGGATGAACCTTGGCACAGATTCAGTCTCTGAGTCGGCGACACCCTCCTGGACCCACCGGTCATAGGGCAGAGGCAGGGGGATCCATTTACAATGGATCCCGTGGATCCAGTTTTTCTTTCCCTCCACACAAACGGCTGATCTTGTGGAAAGAAGGACGAGGTGTGGGCCGGTCCACCTGGGCTGTTCGTTCTTTGTTCGCTGGAAGTTTTTCACCAATACCCAGGATCCAGGATCGATTTGATGGCCTGGAGCTTCAGAGACCGGAGGCAGAGAGTCATGGACCTGTTGGTGTAAAACACGCAATTTAGTCGTCAAATCATACAAATAGTCCAGCAAAACAGGGTGCTCTATTTCACTAAACTTTGAGGGTCTGGGCACCCCCCATATGTTGGCCGGACGGCCGAAAACAATTTCATAGGGACTAAGTTTTACTATGGAATGCACTGTCATTCTGGTGGATAGGAGTGCTAAAGGCAGAGCATCAGGCCATTTAAGACCAGTGCTTGCTTGGATCTTGGCTAGTTTTAACTTTAGGGTGCCATAATAGCATTCTACTAATCCAGCTGATTGGGGGTGATTTGCAGCGTGGAATATTTGTTTGTTGCCTAGCCCTTCACACACTTCTTTCATCACTCGTCCCACAAATTCACTCCCATTATCACTCCAGACCATTCTAGGCATTCCAAACCTGGGGAATAATTCTTTGACAAGGGCTTTTGCTGTGGACAAGGCAGTATTGTCCTTAAGGGGATATGCTTCTACCCATCTTGAGAAGGCGCAGACAACGAGTATGCATTTTAGATTGTTGCACCTCTCCATGTGTATGAAATCTAGCTGCAAAACCTCAAACGGAGACGTAGGTGGTGCAAAATGACCAGCTGGAGTTGGGGTTCCCTTACCAGGATTGTGTTTCAGACATACCATGCAATTTTTAACCACGTTCTCTGCACACTTAGGGATTCCAGCATTTTGCCATACTGGGGCCAACAACTTGCAAATCCCTTTCACACTGATATGAGCCATTCCATGAGCCATTGTTACCACTGCAAGCATGTACGCATTGGACAGCAACCATCTCTGATGCTCTGACAATTCGACCCAATAGCCATTTGCATCCATTCTGCCCGTACTTTCTCTCCACATGCTCATCTCTTTCTCTGTAGCCTCAGATTGAATCGATTTCACACTCTCTATCGTGTCCTCACACATTCCAACATCACCGACCCATCTCGCAGGACCTGCAACATACATTCGGCTCCTTACATTCCTGGCGGTTTCTTTCGCAACTTCATCAGCAAATGCATTCCCACGACCAACATCATCAGTCACCTTCTTGTGGGCACTACATTTTACAATCGCAACTTGTAGAGGCAAAGTCAGTGATTCAAGAAGCTCATTCACCAACTGACCATGTAGAATCTTTGCTCCATGCGAAGTTAAAAAACCACTTTCACGCCACAAACGACCAAAACTATGAGCCAAACCAAACGCATACTGATTGTCAGTGTACACATTTACTTTCATTCCTTTTGACAACACACACGCTCTTGTAAGTGCAATCAATTCTGCTGCTTGAGTGGAGTTATGTGGAATACGTGCAGTTTCAACGACTGTATGCAAAGTGGTGACAGCATATGCTGCAGTCGTGTCACCATTGGGAAGCTTGAAGCATGAACCATCCACCCATAATGTACCATCACATTCAAAAAGGGGGGTATCTTGGAGGTCTATTCTCCCTTTTGTTTCTTCTTCTATTCTAAGAAAACAATTGTGCTGTTCTTCAGCACTCTCTGTCTCAACTGGAATTGGTAACAACTTGGCTGGGTTTAATGTGCTGCATCTTTTGATGTGCACATGGCTCGCTAACAAAGTTAGTTCGTAACCAGACAATCGAGCACTAGTTAAGTGCTGTGTCTTGGTTCTGTTCAATAACGTGTCCACTGCATGTGGAACCATTACCACTAGCGTGTTATTCATCACTAACCCAGCGGACTGTCAAATAGAAACAGCTGCTGCTGCTGTTGCTCTTAAACAACTTGGCAATGCTTTAGCTACTGGATCCAAAGTCGACGAAAAATACGCACATGGACGCTGCTTGTCTCCAAAAAACTGTGTCAATACTGATAATGCACAAGCCTCTTGCTCATGGACATATAATGTAAAGGGCTTACTGTAGTTGGGGGTACCCAACACAGGAGCCGAACATAATGCTGTGCGCAATTCAGAAAAACTTTTCTGACACTCTTCGGACCAAGGCACAGGATTGGGTGTATCTTTACATGTTAATGCCACCAATGGTTTGGCCAGTAAAGACAAATTTGGAATCCACTGTCTACAGTACGATGTAATACCCAAGAAAGCACGCACTTCTCTCTGTGTTTTTGGCACACTCAATTTTGCTATTGCCTGGATTCTTTCTGGGGTCAGTTTCCTTCCCTCCTTCGAAAAGAGATGACCTAAGTAGGTCACTTCTTGTCGACAATATTGTAATTTAGACAGGGACACTTTGCGATGCAGATCACACAAATTACGTAACAATGACAACGTGGCTTCTTTAGAGATTCCCTCAGAATCTGCAGCAATAAGCAAGTCATCAACTTACTGAAGGAGTGTAGCGCCTTCAGGTAAAACAATCGTATCAAGCTGCGTTTTTAGAGCTTGACTATATATTGATGGACTTTCACAGTAGCCCTGGGGAGCGCGTTTAAAGCGGAAGCTTCGTCCTCCTAAACTGAAGCCAAAAATATCCCTGCTTTCCTCAGCAATAGGGATGCTGAAGAAAGCATTCTTCAAGTCAATCACCGAAAACCAGGTTTCAGAGGCTGGGATCATAGTCAACAGGGCAGTAATGTCAGGAACAACTGGAAATTGTGGCACTACTATTTTATTCACCTCTCTAATGTCAATCACAAATCTGTACACAGGTGGCTGGGACGGGTCAGTTCGTTTCAAAACAGGCAGAACAGAACTTTTGCAAACGTTGCCTCTTGTCTCTTCAATCACATCTTTTTCAATCAAATCATAAATGATCGCTAACAACGCGTTTTCACCTTCACTAGAAATTTTGTATTGGGGAATTTGTGGCATCCTAACATTAGCTTTTAATGTCACAACATATGGTGGTATTTCTAAGAGACCCACATCGTTAGGACCAGTAGCCCAAAGTATATCAGGGAGAGACAGCAATTCTGTCAGAATTTTATCCCTCTACAAATACATTGGAGAAACCACTTTCTTACCTAGTGTAAGTTGTACTCCCGAAGGAAAACAATACAAAGTCGCATATAATCTTTTTAACAGGTCCAATCCCAACAAGTTCTCACCACAACCTGTTGTCAGAATAAAGGGGTGCTTCGATTTCACAAAGACCAACAGACAGGGACATAGGACATGAAATCGGGTTCCTAACCGGGGCGCCAGAAAAACCTACAGAAACATTCATTTCGCCAGACAAAGGTGCGACAGGGAGTTTTGAGTGCATCATAGAACTCTTTGTAGCACCAGTATCCAACAGAAAAGGTTCTGACACACCTGATGTAATCACCTCAACGTATGGTCCACTCTGATCTACTGGAACTGAAACAACTCCCTCTCTTTGTCTATGGCTGTCCTAGCAATCATTACCTTCCATATACTCATCTTCTGCATAGTAATCATCAGCATAGTACTGAGCTGTCCTACCAGATGCATTATTCTGTTGATCAAACTTATTCATAGAATCCTGAGGCAGAAAGGAGCGTGCATTCTGATGGACGTTTCCACGTCCTCTACCTCTAGGTGTTTGCTGAACACCTCTACCTCTTGTGTTTGACACATCATTTGCGCGCTGTAACAGGATAGGGCAACTATACTTAAAATGACCTTTTCCTTGCAATACGAACACTGATTGGGACCCACAGGAACGCGTGGCTGAGTATACTCTACTCTTGGCTTTTGAAACTGTGGAGGTTGCTGATAATTATTCTGATAGTTATTCTGACCGCCACTATTCTGTCCACTACCACCACATGGCGGGTATGCTTGCTGTAACAGGACCTTCGTTTTCAACTCTTTAGTTTTCTTTTCTACTCTATCTTTCTCATCTTTGTCTCTGTTTTCATAATATTGCGCAGTAGCCAGTATCTGTGCTGAAGAGGAAACTTCCCATGAACTCTCTGAATCCTTCAACTTTTTACACAACTCTGGAAGCAGATTGTACACGAATTTATCGACGAACAGTCGCTGACCACCTTCTGTTATCATATCTTGACCACTGTGGTCGACAAACGTTTCTTCAAACCTGGTGAAGAAATCAGACACCGTTTTATCTTTCTTCTGCTTACATGCAGATAACTTATCCCAATTTACACGTAATTCGGGCATCAAAGTCTTCATATATGTAATAATTCTACCAGGGAGTTCTGCTATTAAAGGCTCAGGTTTAGCACCACCAACTTGTATAGTATCAGCAGCGACAATATTCACCCATGTGTCGCCTAGCTCTTGATCATGATCTGTATGACAAATCTT
Source organism: Lissotriton vulgaris (assembly GCF_964263255.1). Lineage (NCBI taxonomy): Eukaryota > Metazoa > Chordata > Amphibia > Caudata > Salamandridae > Lissotriton > Lissotriton vulgaris. The sequence continues at coordinate 68,485 of NW_028249342.1, forward strand.
TCCCCATAAAGGCTGTGGAACAACATTCCCAAATAACATATCGATATCAGCTAAATTCATGATACAGGAGCTTGCAGTCTGTGATAATTCTTTGTAATATCCTGCAGGATTTTTGCGGGGATCGGGCAATGTCTGCTAAAGGGCTAATACTTCAGCTCGTTTCCATGGGACATGTACCCACACATGCTGAAAATGAGGCTGAATAAGTGGGTTAGCTGCTGCGTCTCCCTCTCTCCATACTGGGGGAATCTCTCTCATGGGATATTGTCTTCCTTTTCTCTTGACAGAGGAATCATGATCAAACAACGATTTGGAAACACCTTCAGTCCTAAGGGATAACAACGTCGCAACGACTTTCCTAACATCTGAACCCACAATTGTACCTTTTGAAAATTCAAACAGAAACAGTGCTTGCCACTCCCTGGCGGACAGACGGAGAAGTCGATGAAAAGACAAGCGGGAAAGCAGGATGAGATGAGGCAGATGCAGAAGCAGTGTCAGGAGGAGCACCAGGAGTGGTAGTTGATACAGTAGTTAGAGTTGGAGGAAGTATAGGAAGAGCAGGTGTAAAAGCCGGTGGCCTTTGGGGAGGCTGCACCGGAGGAACAGGAGCCAGCGGAAGAGCATCTGGTGGGTGCTGTGGAGGTACAGGAGGCATAACAACCAGGGGTTGCATAACTAAAGGTTGTGGAGGTGCTGTAGCATTTTGCGCATAGGGGGGTGGTGAACTTAACAAATGCGACAATAGGGGATCTTTTTCAAGCTCTTTTGCTATTTCTTGCTGAAGAGGCGGCACGACTGGATAACATTTATATATTACCATTTTACGTTGCCTGTACAACTGCTCAGTCATCTGTTCTTCTTCATTGTCTTTATACTGCCTAGCAGCTTGCATTATCGCGATACCCTTTTCTCTCTTATTTTTCTTCTCTAATTTAATTTCCTTTTGTTTGGCCTCCTTACGCCATAAGCGGAAAGAGTCAAATATTGCCGGCCGGGCTTTCTTCTTAAAAAGTTTAACTTCGAGGTTATTCAGGATTTCCGTATCAAAGCTACCATATTGGGGCCATTTTAAAACACCATCTTTTCTGGTGTATTTTATCCACACTTCATTGTATGTGATGGGGCCTACTCCATGTTTTACATATAATTCATAGATTGGAGTTCCAATCAGAGGAACCGGACAGGAGTCCTCCAGTCGGGAGTCCCTAATATTACAACCAAGACAAAACAAATTTCCAAGTCTGCTAAGACCAGGCATCTTCGCTCTCTAGTCTAGCTTCAAACTTCAAAGGATTATCGATTACGATATTTCTCGTGAATATACAAGTCCTTCGGCTTTGGCGCTTGCAAGTTCCAAATCAAAGCGGTCCCAAAAGGGGACACCAAACAAACTAAGGACTGGGAGACGCTCCACTTATAGTTAACTGAGGTATCGATGACGTCACCAGAAGAATCGTCTAACGTTTCGCTCTACCAAACATCAAGGGTCCAAATCAGGGCGATAGTCAGGGCAGCAGTCCTTCGTAGCCGTCGGGACGCAGGGAACCTCGCAGCAAAGACCTTCGGAACCACGTCAACATACAGGGGTCGCTGAAGTTACTGGCCGTCCTCCGGAATTTTCACACAAAGCTCCTCACGAACCTCTGGCTTGGACCGGTACCGCTGATACCGCCCACGTTGGGCACCAACTGAGGTACTGGGTTTTTCAGAACCGGTACGGATCCGGTAACCCAGCGGTGTCAGGGCAACACCCAAAGACCTCAAGTACTTTCCTGATTCAGACCACAGAAACACGAGTCTTCTAGGTGAAGTCAAAGATCGAATTTATTGGCTGCAACCAAGTAACAAGCGTCCTAGAAGTACAACAGCATGTATGTTCTCAGGAGACTGCTCAAATTTACAAAGCCTGGCTTCTCCTTTTATACAGATTTTTAAGCTGAGGTTCCGTGACGATTTGAACCCGTGTTTTCAATATTGTCGGAAATACATAATATTGGTATCAGCGAACCGCAAATGATCCATTTAGCATATCCTGGTGTTTTCGCTATGCTACGAGCAAGAGCACTCCTGTTATGAACACATTTCTGATCTACCCACGGCATCCATCTTAGATCATGGCAGCCATTTTGTGTTTCTTGCCCTCACATACGCAATAACCTCTGATCACTTCATTTCGATTAAGGACACGTAGCCTTAGCCGGAGATTCACCTCTTTCATGACACGTGCACCTGAAACCAGATCACGCTGTAGCTGCATGACTCGACAAAGGCTGCCTCCTCTGTCCGAGGCCAGTCCTGCTAAACTGGTCTTCGTGTCCATTGTCCTGATCATGATTAGGCGGCCGAAGCCGGTAGCCTTGCCCATTTACAACCCACAAACATCTCTTATCCCGCTTTCCTATCTTCCACACCTGGCTCCGTTCCTTTCTTTCTGAATCTTTATTAGGGGGAGGTAACGAAATTTACGATGAGGCGGTCCGGTTCTTGAATGCAATATTGACAAGGGATTGTGATGAACTAGTGGGAACCCCTCTTCGTAGATGTTTGGTATCAGATTTTATCGACGGTTCCTGTGTAACGCCAAATATTTATTGTTTTAGACACAAAGGTTTTGAGAATGTATTACATGTAAAGAATTCGCCCCCAGCTTAAAATTTAGTATATAAGGAGCAACCCTCTTTGTACAATTTGAACAGGCTCCTAGACACTGCCCATGCGTGGTTTCTGTGACTTCTGTGTCCCTGCAGTAATAAACCTTTGGTCTTTGACGCCACCATCGAGAAGCCCGTGTTTCTGTTCATTTGCGCACCAAGGCAGGTGGAACTCCGGGGTCTTTGGGTGTTGTTCCCTGACACCTCTGGACGGAACCAAAAAGTCCAGAACTCCAATTGGAGCCCTACGTGGGGCGACGTCATTCGGTACCGGTCCAAAAGCCTGAAGAGTTCGAGAAGCTTCGTGTGAAGATTCCTGGGGGAGGCGCCCCACTTCATCGATCCCGGCATATCGCAAAAGTGGCCCGAAGTTCTCTTCCACGAGGGTTCCCGTTCAGGACGGCTGCAGTGGGCCGTTGCCTTGACCGTCGCCCTGTCTTGGACCCGAGGTGCAGTCCTTAGTACAGCGAAACGTGACGGGTTTCTCCTTGGTGACGTCTTCAGTGCCTCAGTTAAGTATTTAGTGGTTGCTAGCTGGTTACTTCGTGAGGGTTGTTAAAATCCTTTTTGGTTCTTGGTTTGGTTTCGTAAGATTATCACTGGTTGTTCTGGTTACGATAATCTATTTGGTTTAGTTTGGGTATCGATACATCAGTTCGTTTTGGTAGGCCTAAGTTCCTGGTTCAGGTGCACATATCTGTTTCTTGTTTTGTTTGTTTTGTGTTCCGGTCTGAAAAATGGTAAGTCGGAGAAACTGTATGTTGTCTTGTTTTGGTTGCAACAGTGACTCACGATTGGAGGACTCATGTCTGGTTCCTCCGATTGGGACTCCCCTATATGACTTGTACTGTAAACATGGTGTGGGTCCTATATCTTATAATGAGGTGTGGGTCCGATACACTGAGAAAGATGGTGTCCTTAGTTGGCCATTGCATGGTAGTTTTGAACCCGAAATTCTTGACAATTTAGAAGCGAAATTGTTTAGGAAGAAAGCCCGGCCGGCAATGTTTGATTCTTTCCGTTACTGGCGAAAAGAATCCAAACAGAGAGAAATAAAAAGGTTAAAGAAAGAACAGAAAGAGCAAGAAGAGTTGACTCTAGAGCAAGCAACTAAGCAGCTGCAAGATAACGAGTGTGAGAAGGCCATAGAGGTGGCCATTAGAGAGCATAATTTAGCGATTGACAAGTGCTATCCTGCCTTGCCATCGAAAACAGCTAAGATACTAGAGGATTCCGAAAACGATCCTCTGCTGTCTTATCTGTTACGGTCACCTCCACCGTATGCACAAGGTGCTACGGCTCCACTTGTACCGAATGTTCAATTGCCGGTTGCTGGACAACCTGGTATTCCTGCTCCTGCCCCTCAGAATCAAGTTCCCGTACCTCCTGTGGTTAATGTGAATGTTCCTACGGCTCCTCCTCTTCCTGGGTTGCCGACTTCTATACCTGTATCTGTCTCGCTTACATCTACTGTTCCACAAACTATTTTTCTTGATACTCCTACTGTTCCGCTATCTGTTCCTACCTCTACTGTGTTCTCTACGTCTGCGAGTGTGTTGACTCCACTTTCTGTTCGTCGGAGAATCACTGATTCTGTTTCTAATATTCTGTCTCCTTTCTATAAAACCTTAATCAAGACTCCTACTTCTGACTCTGTTCAGAGACGTAGTCAGCTTTCAAGTACTGAAGAACGGGGAATTTTAGATTCCACGGCTCTCAGATGGATTTCGAAGAGTAGGAGGTATAGTACGAGAGATGTGCTAGATACATTTATGCAGTGGAAGGAACCAACACAACGGTATGTCTTTGATGAGATGTGCTCGCTGTTACGTGAGGAGATAGAAGAAGATGATGTTGAATCAAATTTAGAAGACTTAATTAAGGTTCAGAAAGAGTTTGCTGCAGGAATGATAGTAGGCCAAAATATAGAAGAAGCGATGGAACTGATTTTAAGTTATAGGAATGATCCATCACTTCGTTCACCGAGAGATTTAGAGAAAAGCAAGACGAAGTTAAGTCGCCAATATCCAATGAGGGAGGTTCCTCCAATTTGGCGCGAAGCTGTGCAAGCTGACAATGTTCGTGGTATTGTAGCTGCTCCGGCGCAATTCCAAAGGGTGTGGATACACATTCCGTGGAAGCGAGCCGAAGTGCTAGCAGTGAAGCAGGCCTTGCCAGATCCGCGTAAGAATCCTGCTGGATACTATAAGGAATTAACACAGACAGTTGAGGCTTGTATAATGAACTTAGCGGACATCGATATGTTATTTGGCAATGTAGTTCCGCAACCAATTTGGGCTAAAATTCGTAGAGAGGATCATCCAGTTGCCTTAGGTGGTGATTGGGCAGCTATCACTGCAGCGGATGGTCAGCAAATAGGTGGTGCAAAACCCGAACCCCTTATTGCTAATCTTCCAGGTAGGATAATCGACTTAATGCCCGCATTGCGTGTTAATTGGGACAAGTTATCCGCATGCAGGCAGAAGAAAGACGAAAGTGTCTCCGACTTTTTCACCAGGTTCGAAGAGACTTTTGTAGATCATAGTGGTCAGGATATGAGCACAGAAGGAGGACAGAGACTGTTTGTCGATAAATTTGTGCATAATTTGTTACCTGAATTATGCAATAAATTAAAAGATTCAGAGAGTGCGTGGGCTGTTTCTACAACTGCGCAAATACTTGCAACTGCACAGTATTATGAAAATAGGGATAAAGAGGAAAAAGAGAAATCAGACAAGAAAACAAAAGATTTAAAAACTAAAGTTCTTTTGCAACAGGCGTATCCGCCTCGCATGAATCAGACTAATACGCAACAGGGCTCGTATCAAAGAACAGATTATAGTTCACCGAGACCTCAATATCAGTGGAACCAGTGTGCGTACTGTAAGAAAGAGGGTCACTACAAGAATGAGTGTCCGATCTTAGCGCAAAAAAATGCAGCAGCAGCTCAGAGAGGTCGTGGTGGTTTTGTGCAGAATTCTAGAGGTCGAGGGCGAGGTGCTATGCCTCCACAGACGAATGATCGTCCTTCCAATCACTTTGATCAACGAAATGGCCAGTCGACTCAGCAAAATAGATCTCAACAATATCTTGTTGAAGACTATTGTGAAGTGGATGAGGGATTTCAGCAAAATGGGTACTAGGACAGCCATGGACAGAGAGAGGGAGTAGTATCAGTTCCAGTGGATCAGAGTGGGCCTTATGTCGCAGTAGCAACATCAGGTGTAGTCGAACCGTTTCTGTTGGATACTGGTGCCGCAAAAAGTTCTATCATTCATGCGAAACTCCCTGGCGCACCTTTGTCCGGCTTAACAAATGTTTCTGTAGGTTTTTCAGGCGCCCCTGTTTACAACCCCATATCTGGTCCTTTGTCTATTTCTGTTGGACCGTGTCACTTGAAAGCACCCCTGATTTTGACGACAGGTTGTAATGAAAATCTGCTTGGTTTAGACTTGTTAAAACGACTATATGCGAAATTGTACTGTTCTCTGGAAGGAGTACAGCGTACATTAGGTAAAAGAATCACCTCTCCGATGTACTTGTCAATGGATGCACTCCCGCCAGAGCTACGTTCACTCCCTGATTCTCTTTGGGCGACTGGTCCTAATGATGTAGGCCTTTTAGAAATACCACCCTATGTAGTAACTTTGAAAGCAAATGTAAAATTTCCAAGAATTCCTCAATACAAAATATCTAGTGAAGGTGAGCGTTCACTTTTATTGATTGTGCAAGATTTGATTAAGAAAGGTGTGGTTGAAGAAACTAGAGGAAATGTTTGTAACAGTCCTGTATTACCGATTTTGAAACGAACTGATCCTACAAAGCCTCCAGTGTATAGGTTTGTCATCGACCTCAGAGAAGTTAATAAGATTGTGGTCCCGCAGTTTCCTGTGGTTCCAGACATCACCGCTTTGTTAACATTGATTCCTGCTACAGCCACTTGGTTTTCAGTCATCGACTTGAAGAATGCCTTTTTCAGCATTCCGATAGCCGAGGAAAGCAGAGATATTTTTGGTTTCTGTCTAGGAGGTCGAAGTTTCAGATTTAAACGCGCTCCACAATGCTATTGTGAGAGCCCATCTATTTACAGTCAAGCATTAAAAAGCCAGTTAGATTCCTTTGTCCTTCCTCCAGGTTCGGCTCTAGTGCAGTATGTAGATGATCTTCTAGTGGCTGCCGATGACAAGGAAACTTGCAAAGCAGCTACGATCTCGTTATTACATCATTTGTCTAATTTGAATCACAAGGTATCACCTTCGAAAATGCAATACTGCTGCCAAGAAGTGACCTACCTAGGTCATCTCTTGTCAAAGGAGGGAAGGAAGTTGACCCCAGAGAGAATAAAAGCAATTACGAAGATGAGTGTTCCTCGCACACAGAGAGAAGTACGTGCCTTTCTAGGTATTACCTCTTACTGTAGGCAGTGGATCCCAAATTTTTCTCTTTTAGAGAAACCGTTGGTAGCTTTGACTGGGAAAAATGTTCCGAGTCCGGTGCCATGGTCTGATGAATGTCAGGAGAGTTTTACTGAATTACATAAAGCATTGTGTTCAGCTCCTGTATTGGGTACACCTGATTACAGTAAGCCATTCACGCTCTACGTTCACGAGAGAGAAGGTTGCGCGTTGAGTGTTCTGACACAGAAGTTTGGTGATAAACAACGCCCTTGTGCGTATTTTTCATCAACATTAGATCCAGTAGCTAGAGCGTTGCCTAGTTGTTTGAGAGCTACAGCGGCAGCTGCGGCTTCCATTCGACAATCTGCTGGTTTGGTGATGAACAACATGCTAGTGGTCATGGTTCCTCATGCGGTGGATACACTCATGAACCGAACCAAGACACAACACCTTACCAGTGCGAGACTATCTGGTTACGAGCTGACATTACTAGCGAGTCATATTCAGATCAAAAGATGTAATGTATTGAATCCAGCAACGCTGTTGCCGGCTAATCAAGAGTCGAGTGATTCCGAGCCACATGATTGTTGTTTTAGAACGGAGGAAGAGACAAAAGGACGTATTGACTTAAAGGACACTCCATTATCAGATCCAGATGGCACGCTGTATGTGGACGGGTCATGTTTTAAATTGGAGAATGGTGATGTGACTGCTGCTTACGCAGTAACGACTTTGAAGACGATTGTGGAGACTGCAAGAGTGAGTCAGAATTCTGCCCAAGCTGCAGAATTAATAGCTCTAACAAGAGCGTGTGTTTTAGCTAAGGGAAAGAGAGTGAATGTTTTTACAGATAGTCAGTACGCATTTGGCGTGGCCCATAGTTTTGGCCGTTTGTGGAGAGAAAGAGGTTTCATTACGTCCCATGGGACTAAGATTCAACATGGTCAGCTAGTTAACGACTAGTTGGAATCTCTAACCTTGCCGACTGAAGTTGCGATTGTAAAGTGCAGTGCTCATAAAGCAATCACGGATGATGTTGGTCGTGGGAATGCTTTTGCTGATGAGACTTCTAAACAGACAGCTAGAGACATGATGAGCAGAATGTATGTTGCTACGTCTGCAAGATGGATTGCTGAGTCTGGAATGTGTGAGGATACAATGGAAAGTGTGAAAGAGATTCAGAAAGAGGCAACTGAGGAGGAAAAACGTGTATGGAGAGAAAGTACGGGCAAGTTGGATTCGAATGGGTGTTGGATTGATTTGACAGAACAGCAGCGTTGGATGTTGCCTGATGCGTATGTGCTTGCAGTGGTGACGATGGCGCATGGAGTAGCGCATATAAGTTCTAAAGGAATCTGTAAGATGTTGGCTCCGGTCTGGAAGAATGATGGGATCAGTAAGTGTGCAGAGAGAGTGGTGAAAAATTGTATGGTATGCCTGATGCATAATCCTGGCAAGGGAACTCCAACTCCTGCTGGTCACTTCGCTCCTCCTTCCTGCCCCTTTGAAGTGATTCAGTTAGACTTTATTCACATGGATCGCTGTAATAATCTGAAATACGTCCTGGTGGTAGTCTGTGCTTTTTCCAGGTGGATCGAAGCATACCCACTAAAGGACAATACTGCCCTATCAACTGCCAAAATTCTTCTCAAAGAATATTTCCCTAGATTTGGTATGCCACGGATTGTATGGTCAGATAACGGAAGTGAGTTTATAGGGAAAGTTATGCAGAGTGTGTGTGCCGGCCTAGGTCTAAAACAGAAGTTCCACAGTGCAAACCATCCCCAGTCTGCTGGTTTAGTGGAGGGTTACAATGGCACCCTCAAACTAAAACTAGCTAAAATACAAGCATCCACAGGTTTACCCTGGCCAGACGCACTTCCTTTGGCTTTGTTATCAACGAGAGCAACTGTACATTCTAGAGTGGGGCTTAGCCCCTATGAGATCGTCTTTGGCCGCCCGGCAAATATTTGGGGTGTGCCGAGACCTAAGGAGTTTTGTTCTCTAGAATATCCTATGTTGATAGACTACCTTTACGACTTGACTGCTAAATTGAGTCTTATTCACCAACAGGTTTTCGATGCATTACCAAAGCCTCCGGAGAGTCCAGGGCATCAGCTGAAACCCGGCGATCAAGTTGTAATAAGAAATTTCGCGAGGACGAAGAACCTTGAGCCCAGATACATCGGCCCCTTCCAGGTCCTGCTTGTGACAAGAACCGCAGTTCGTGTAGCTGGTCGCAAGCATTGGGTGCACGCATCTCACGTCAAACGTGTACCTTTGCCACTTCCTTACGACGACTGGGTGAAGAAGGGAATTGGTGCCTCCGAATTTGAACGCACGCCAAAGTTCATCCCTTTCAGCGATGCCGAATTGATCACCGACACTCCGAAATCTGACTCTCCTCCTGAAAAGACTCCTTTGAACTCTGAACATTTGTCCTCTGCATCAGAAAAAACTCTGTCATCTGCGAACTTGAACATTGCAACAGCTACCAGTGATACGCTATTTGCCGATCAAACAGTACCTGCGAAGCAAAGATACAATTTACAACCTCGTAATATGGACAAATAAAGCAGGCAACTGCCCATTGTGATATTTTGAAATTTTGAACTTTTGCCTTCAGCCAGGAAGTTTGCTATTGTTTTATTGTTTTTAAAATTGCCTTGCCGTCTGGGTAGCCGTAGGGTCGTGGCTGTGTGCCTAGTTGAATCTGCGGGGGTCTGACACAAGGTCGATCTTTCTGTTGGTTCTGGGAACTCCCAGGGCTGATAGAGGCATTTTCATCTACGTACACATCATCAGTGGTCGCGAGCGGATTGTAGAAGATGGAGCTTCCTGCGCTGCAACAAGAAAATGTGATTTATGTTCGCAGAAACAGACTTTACAGAATTCTTCACAGCAAATGCTTTTTGATACAATGTGCCATTACATTCTTGATTGTTTTGATAACGTTGGTGGGTGGAATCGTTTTCGGTATGAGTTTAATTTTTGTGCCAGTAACTACAGTACCTCCCCTTGATCCTGTTACTTCTACTGTTTCCTCTATACACTCTTTTCACTCGTTTCCTGAACATGAGCAAGCCCGATGCTCAGAATTCATTAATAACACTTTTGTACAGCTCTTGCATCAACACCAACTGGTAGTTAACACTACAGACTGCTGGGTGTGTGGCCTGATACCCCACACTATGGATAAAGGTATTCCCTATCTGGTTTTGCCTTTCAGCTACAATGGATCATTTCAGGCCCTTCAAACCATCTTTGCTTATGCCCTTGAAACCTATCCTCCACGTCCACCTCGTTCCACTAAATATAACTCTGCCAACAAAGCTTTAGTCCAGGGAATTATTGACATGATCAAGGACGTCAATAATACTCCATCTTACCCTAGAGACGAATTGCGAGTATATTTGAGTTGGAATTCTTCAGAGTATCGCCTTAGTTTGGGAGAAAGCAAGCGTAAAAGCTCAACTCCAATCTGGGTCGTACCTCACCGAGGTCAGGTCTGTTTGCAAGGTAATGGGAGAAATCCGAGAGCTCAGCTAGGGAGAAGTGAGTGCGTAGAGACTTATGTGTTTCCGGCTAACTCTTCCCCTGCCTTTCTTACTTCTAGGGGTACCTACTTCATCTGTCGAGACAGAGCTTATACATGGTTGCCTGCCGACTTTTCAGGTTCATGTTATATTGCTCGATTGTTACCTCCGACATACACTGCTTCATCTGATTACCACAAGACTAGAGTAGCGAGAGGTGTCTTCAGCAAGGAAGATACTGCTGGTCAGGAAGCTGGAGACTTCTTCAAAGGTTTCCTTCCGTTCTGGGGGCCTATGGCCAATAGTAGAAACATACGTCAGCTAACACGGGTAGTTGAATCTACTATTACCGAAACTGCTGGTGCCCTTAGCAATTTGACAGCTGAGCTTCAGGCGGATAGACTCATGACGTTGCAGAACCGTATGGTTCTAGACATTATACTTGCAGATCGAGGTGGGGTATGCAGAATGATCCAATCGAGCTGCTGTGTCTTTATTCCTAATAATGCTCCAACGGTCTATGAGGCGATCTCTAAGCTACACAAGATTTCCGACTCTATACACGTAGACAAGGGAAACTGGTCCTTCATGGAGTGGTTTTGGACTCTGATCTCAGCGTGGGGATGGAAGGTTCTAATAGTCATTGGTGTCATCTTAGTATTCCTATTCTCATGCTGCCTGATTATCCAGTGTGGTCCTGCTCTGTGTAGTCTCTGTGCTGCAACTTGTTTTAGGAAACCACCTGCGTTTGGAGAAAAGGCACGAGAAAGGATGATGATACAACAGCACGTCACTGACCTGATGAGCATAGAATTAGATTCTGACATAGACTGAGTAATTGCCTATGTAAGGGCAAAAGGAGGGTCTGAGGTTCCGTGACGATTTGAACCCGTGTTTTCAATATTGTCGGAAATACATAATATTGGTATCAGCGAACCGCAAATGATCCATTTAGCATATCCTGGTGTTTTCGCTATGCTACGAGCAAGAGCACTCCTGTTATGAACACATTTCTGATCTACCCACGGCATCCATCTTAGATCATGGCAGCCATTTTGTTTTTCTTGCCCTCACATACGCAATAACCTCTGATCACTTCATTTCGATTAAGGACACGTAGCCTTAGCCGGAGATTCACCTCTTTCATGACACGTGCACCTTAAACCAGATCACGCTGTAGCTGCATGACTCGACAAAGGCTGCCTCCTCTGCCCGAGGCCAGTCCTGCTAAACTGGTCTTCGTGTCCATTGTCCTGATCATGATTAGGTGGCCGAAGCCGGTAGCCTTGCCCATTTACAACCCACAAACATCTCTTATCCCGCTTTTCTATCTTCCACACCTGGCTCCGTTCCTTTCTTTCTGAATCTTTATTAGGGGGAGGTAACGAAATTTACGATGAGGCGGTCCGGTTCTTGAATGCAATATTGACAAGGGATTGTGATGAACTAGTGGGAACCCCTCTTCGTAGATGTTTGGTATCAGATTTTATCGACGGTTCCTGTGTAACGCCAAATATTTATTGGTTTAGACACAAAGGTTTTGAGAATGTATTACATGTAAAGAATTCGCCCCCAGCTTAAAATTTAGTATATAAGGAGCAACCCTCTTTGTACAATTTGAACAGGCTCCTAGACACTGCCCATGCGTGGTTTCTGTGACTTCTGTGTCCCTGCAGTAATAAACCTTTGGTCTTTGACGCCACCATCGAGAAGCCCGTGTTTCTGTTCATTTGCGCACCAAGGCAGGTGGAACTCCGGGGTCTTTGGGTGTTGTTCCCTGACACCTCTGGACGGAACCAAAAAGTCCAGAACTTCAAAGCTTCAGGCAAGCATTCTTAGATTTACAGTGAGCGATTCACATATTTTCATTACAAAAAAAAAGCAGAGTCATGATGACAAGTACACATTTAGTGTGTCCAGTTCGTGATCAATTACCCGGCAAGGCCCAACATTTCCCTCAGATATCGGTGTACCCTCAATAAAACCGGGCTCCTCCTCATCATAAAGCAAAAGAAGAGAAAAGAGCAGGGACAGGTGTGAGCAAGATTTAGGCGGGGTGTGTGCGATGGGAACAGTTTGTGGCCTGTTGTGCTTTGATGCTATCTCGTTCGGCCACTGGGAGAGGAACTGACCAAACAGGTTTGGCTTGGGGCAATGGTTCCAGCTTGCCCAGGTCACAGAAAAGTCAATTAAGGTGTATGTGTCCTTTGATATCGAATTTAGCTGTAGTTACAAGCCTATGTGAAGGGCAACTCACAAAATGGCTGCCAAGCGTAAAATGGAAGCCAAGGGTTCAAAAACGAAAATGGCGATTTCGAGGTGAAATTGTTACTCAATTATGGCGAAAATGCTTGTGCATAGTGTACTAGCCATTATCGGTCTTTTGACACCAAAATCGTCATGTTACGACAAAGTTTGTTGCACGAGTCCAGAATTTTCAGAACTACACTGTCCAAGGAATTAAACCTCATCAGGAAGCACTTACAGATATAAAAAACAGGAAGAAGGGAGAGGATGGCAAATACACCCATTTTGAGTTGTCAGGAGGGGTTAAACTAAAAGAGACTTTTACAGCACAATGTTCATATACATTTTGCTAAAAATAATAAGCTGTATGTTCTGTAGGGGCAACTCAGGAATCTGGCCCTTCAGAGATCCGGCCTCTCTTTCTTTCTCTTGTACTCTCTCTCCCTCTCTCTTTCCCTCTCTTTCTCTATCTATCTATCTATCTATCTATCTATCTATCTATCTATCTATCTATCTATCTATCTATCTATCTATCTATCTATCTATCTATCTATCTATCTATCTATCTATCTATCTATCTATCTATCTATCTATCTATCTATCTATCTATCTATCTATCTATCTATCTATCTATCTATCTATCTATCTGTCTGTCTATCTATCTGTCTGTCTATCTATCTATCTATCTATCTATCTATCTATCTATCTATCTATCTATCTATCTATCTATCTATCTCTCTCTCTCTCCCATAAACGACTGCATGGGTAACTTCGCTATGCAAGCGGCTCGCGAAGACGCAAAAAGCCCCACGAACACGCAAAAAACCCGCGAACACGCAAGAAACCCCGCGAACACGCAAAAAAACAAAAATCCGCAAATTCGCACAAATTCATGAATTTTGCGGATCGCGAATTCGCAAATCCGCAAATTCGCGAATCGCGAATTAGCAAAATTCGCCCATAGTAAGGACTACACACATGGAAAAAAAATGATATATCATAAAGCCAGAAATGAATATCACTCTGCGTGCATTAAAGCCTGTGCCCTTCACGTGGCAAATACCATCAACACAGCCCCCAACAAGGCAAGAACTCTCTTTAACACAGTAAAAGAACTTGCAGGCGCACAAACGACCGCAACGGCCCGCCCGCTAAACAAAAAACAATGCCAAGACCTTGCCTCTGTCTTCACTGAAAAAATGTATAAAATCATCCTCAATATAAATTCAAACTCCTCCGCTAACGGCTCGCAGGAGGACATCCCCTCTAGGCTGGCCGAAATAAACATTTAGAACACTGGCCTCCTATAACCGTGGATTCGCTCAGGTCTACCCTCAAGACCACTAAATCAGGTTCCCCTCGCGATCCGCTACCCATTAGTTTTTTGAAAAAGATTGACACCCCATCCCTGACCATTATCTCTGATACTTTAAACTCTTCCCTTCAACTTTCCACCATCCCTTCACTCTGGAAACACGCTATGGTTAATCCACTTTTAAAAAAACCCTCAGCTAACCCTGAAATACTAGCAAACTACCGACCCATATCTCTTCTCCCAGTCTTCTCAAAACTCCTGGAAAGACACATTCACTCTGCCCTCACTCTTTTTACTGAGGAAAATGCCCTCCTTCTCCCATCACAGTCAGGTTTTAGAGCCGGATTTTCCACCGAAACCACCCTGCTGGGAGTAACAGAAACCGTCAGAAAACTCCTAGATGAGGGTCAAACAGTCACACTCATTCTGTTAGATTTGAGTGCGGCTTTTGACACCATTTCACACAACAAACTCCTGGCCACACTCGGGAGTAACGGCATTCGGGGTGCGGCACTCAAATGGATCGAATCCTTCCTGACACACAGGACGTTCCAGATCACATCCTCACTTGCCTGTTCTGATACGTTTAGTGCCCCTCATGGAGTACCACAAGGCTCCATCCTGAGCCCAAACCTCCAGACATCCCACAAGGAACAAAAGACGTAGACACTCAAGAGCAATTCCATATACAGGAAATTCCACAACTGCGTACAGCATATGAATTGGCCAATGAAATCACCAGTACTCAAATTGGCAACACTCAAATTCTTGGAGAAATGGCAGTAACCACAAACAAAACTGTGAAAACAATCTTCAAACCTCCCTCCAAATTCTGTCCAATTCTGTACCCGGGAAACAAGTTAGACATCTATCACGATCTAGTACTGGGGGAGATTGATAAGATGACGAATGTAAGTCATAAAGGAATGGAAAATCTTAACAAAAAAGAACGATTAGCGATACAATCTCTTAAATCAAATAACAACATCGAGATCAAACCTGCTGACAAAGGGGGAAACATTGTCATTCAAGAGAGAACTGACTATATTAACAAGGCAATGAGACAACTTGAGGATAATTCGAAATACACTGTGCTTGAAAGAAATCCAACAAAATAACTAACAACTGATCTGAGAAACAAACTAGGTGGATGGAAAAAGACTGGTCTACTTACGGAACAAGAAAGAAAATACCTAATGGTGGAAAACCCAATTGTACCAACTATATACTTTCTCCCGAAAGAACATAAAACACTCAACAAACCGCCAGGGAGACCGATAATTTCAAGTTGTGGGAGTTTATATGAGAAAGTGTCAGTGTATGTGGACAGTTTCCTTGCCCCAATAGTACCCACTTTAACATCTTTCATCAAAGACACGGGAGACTTCTTGCGAATATTGTCCAATATGGAATGGCAACCTAACTATTTTCTAGTAACGATTGACGTTGTATCGTTATACACCTCCATGGACCATGAAATTGGTCTGAAGGCAATTCAGTATTTCCTACAACAGAGACCAGTTAACCTCTATGAACTCATGCAATGTTGGTCTTTGTTGCAGCCCAATATACCAGAGGTTTGCTGATGGGGAGTGTATCCTAAAGCTTGGAGCATTGTGGAACTGTATTGAATACCCGGCTGCTCTGCCGGTGGGATTGCACCACCGCATGGAGTTACAGCGACCCGGCAGGCTCTAAATGAGGAGCCTTGACATCGGCATTTCTGCTGGGTGTTTACTTTGTGCAACGGAGGCTTCAACACATGAGAAGCCCACTAATGGCGATATTGTTTTTGTAATTTTGAGATGACAGCGGGAGTCCTTATTACGAACTCTGGTGCTATAGAGACTACGTATCCCAGAAGGCAACTTTTTGATCATGTGAGCCCCCCAGCTGTGGGCTATAAAAGAAACTGGTGATGTGATGCTTAGTCTCTGCCATTTCTTTGCTGCCACTAAGCCTGTGACCAAGGACAGAATGATTGTCTGAAACGCGTAAGGCATAATATGTGAACTCATGCAATGTTGGTCTTTGTTGCCGCCCAACATACCAGAGGTTTGCAGATGTGGGGAGTGCATCCTAAAGCTTGGAGTATTGTGGAACTGTATATATACGGCTTTATTTCTTTTCTTTTCAGCCTATTGGTTTACGGTAAATTTACACCATGTATTTTGTCCATGATTTGTAAAGACTATAGTCACCATTTTGGTTGTCGCATATATATGCTGAATAGTTTGTGCTCTTTTTGCTGACAATATCACACAATGGGCAGTTCGATGGCGCCTGGGTAAAATGCCGGTGATCTGCCGATACATGGCTATATAAACAAAACATGCACCGGCAATAGCGGGTTTTATGTTAAAAATGATATAACATCAGAGGTATTGTGAATTAGCCTGTGAATGAACCTCTTCAAAATGGCCGCTATATTCTCATGCGCTTTCGTAATTGTCCTTTGTCAGTTACATGTGAATGACGTATATATTATGCTGTCAGACGGTCAAGAATGTAAACATTGACGAAGGACTGTGTGTCCGAAACGCGTCTGTTACACCTGTTTGTGGGCTGAAATAAACCTTGCCGCTTACCCCTGGAGTGTGTTAACATTTTCTTTACGGAAGCGATTGGAGTTTGATTATTTACCGCGAGTATTCGCGCGGAAACCTGCACCCGCCTGTGAGTGCCTCGGGATTACCGATGCAACTTGGGAGATTGAAAAAAAAAAATAAATATATATATATATATATATATATATATATTCACAGAAAAAACCATAGGTTATAGTGGATATATAGTTAGGAATTTGCATTTACAAAACCTTGAAAATTCAATGAAAAAACCATAGGTTATAGGCCATATATAGTTAGGAATTAGCATTTACAAAACCTTATTTTACTCGCATAAAACCATTGAAATTCCATATATAGTTAGCTAACTATAAGCGCTAACTATATATCGCGCACCCGCAATCCACTGCTGATGATGTCACATATTACATCATTCATGACATGGTCAGTGACATCACTGATGACATCACTGATCAAAACAACCAGTGATTGTATGTGTCTGTAAAGTTTAAATATGTTTCACATATTGAAGAATGAGTGGATGTATAAGTGTCTGGATGAAGAATTTAGTAGGTGCATGACTGACTGTATGAGTGAGTGATTAAATGTGTCTCACTGAGTACATGGGTTAGTGACTAAACTGTCTTAATTCGTACATCAGTATGTTTGATGTTGTGTAAGCTGCTGCATGTGTTGATCAGTAGCTATAAGAGTGGCCATATGGGTTATTGATTGGTTGCCCAAATATTTGAATGGGAGGCTGAGTGTGTGTGTGGGTGGCTGGGAGGTGCGTGACTCTGTGCATAGATGTGTAAGCAGTTGATTCACTAGGAGTATGAGTTCAAGAGTGCATGTGGAAACAGCTATATGGGCGGTTGACTGTGCATGGGTGTGTTGGTGAGTGAATGGATTTCTCATTGCTACATGTGCAAGTAAGTACGTATGTAAAACACAATACATGTGAGAGTTGAGATATATAAATAACTGAACATAAGAGCCAGTGAATGTGTGAGTGGCTGTATCGATCACTGTGAGCTTGTATCAGGGATTATATAAGAGAGTAAATATGTGTTATTATATGTTTGAATAAGTAAGATGTGTATAACTGTATAGTTGAGGTAATGGAGGTGTGATTGATTCTTTGCATGACTGACTAGGTGTGTGAGTAACTCCATGGATGAGTGATAGTCTGTGAGTGTCTGTTTATACTGAGTGTATGTAAGGTTATATTAGAGTCTGAAGAGGTTCATTGTATTATCACATGAGTGATGTGATCAGTGATGACAAATGAGATGTCATCAGTGATGTCATTTGAGTTGTCATCAGTGATGTCATTTGAGATGTCATCATTGATATCATTTGAGTTGTCATCAGTGATGTCATTTGAGATGTCATCAGTGATGTCATCAGTGATGTCACTGACCATGTCATGAATGATGTAATATGTGACATCATCAGCAGTGGATTGCGGGTGCGCGATATATAGTTAGCGCTTATAGTTAGCTAACTATATATGGAATTTCAATGGTTTTATGCGAGTAAAATAAGGTTTTGTAAATGCTAATTCCTAACTATATATGGCCTATAACCTATGGTTTTTTCATTGAATTTTCAAGGTTTTGTAAATGCAAATTCCTAACTATATATCCACTATAACCTATGGTTTTTTCTGTGAATTTCATTGGTTTTTTAATAGCAAATATGAAAAGCTTTAAAATGTCAAGTACGTGATAGATAAAAACATTTTCGTATTTATGCACGCTGATGTGCTTTGAACGCTGCCCCCCCCCCCCCCTCCCCTCTTTTGCCTTTGTTAGTACTCTCTCTTTGCAGATACAGAAGGGTAGTTAACGCAGGCCTTTACCCCCGTTGTAATCCGTCGTACCTCCTTGTCTCTCCATTTGATTGATTGTTGTCCAAGCATTTACTGTTTTAGAATTGGTTCTCTTTGGATCATTCTCTATTTACAAACAAGCACAAAGTCGCAATACTCT
Organism: Lissotriton vulgaris; assembly: GCF_964263255.1. Lineage (NCBI taxonomy): Eukaryota > Metazoa > Chordata > Amphibia > Caudata > Salamandridae > Lissotriton > Lissotriton vulgaris. Next base: position 87,195 of record NW_028249342.1, read on the forward strand.
GTTTAGTCTTTGCAGATAGTGAAAAATCGTGTAAAAAAATAAAAGTAATCGAGCAAAATCAGTAGGCCACTAATTGGATCTCTTTTTGACCTCGCTAAAATAGAAATATTAGGAACAACCCTTCTTGAGAAATACGAAAATAGTGAGATGAACTGAGCTCCACACCATGAGGGCTGCAAGACAGCTCGGCTCCATCACCCATCCCGCACAAAATAATGACAAACCCTATGCAAATATTAAAAATATAGACAACACACCAGCAAAGAAACAGGGTAAAACATTTTATTAAAAAACTATTTACATAACGTTGGTTTATAAGATGATGTCAGTAGTAGACCGATGTGTGAATAGATCGAAAACAGCACAAGGCTCCAAGATCCGGATAGCAAGCTCCTGGATGTTGGGTGCCATAGTTTAGAGTTCTGAATTTCAGCCTTTTTCAATGCCTGTGCTTTGTTGAATCAAAATGGCGGCTTGACACAAAGCTGACTCAAGCGTTGTTACTGATGCTATGCAGACCAAAACTGGTTTTCAGTTTGTACATTTTTCTAGATTTTTCAATCCAAGTTTGATTGACTTTGTAGAACGATGGCTTCAGATTTTCAACATACGGTGTGGTGGCGCTGACTGGGAGGGGGCGCTTCGCTCCTGCCCCCTCCCCAAGTAAGATTTTCATACGTGAAAGTACGTTAATGGTTTTGGTCCCCGAGATGCTTCGATGTCACTACCATTCTCAAATAGCATAAGTTCTGGATGTTGGGTGCCATAGTTAAGAGTTCTGAGCAGCGCTTGTAACACTGTCTGAAGCTTATTTCCTCCTACTGCAGCTTCACTATTCTCAAAGTAAGTGAGTGTCGTTTGTGGACCTGACTGCATTAGAAAACAATATGATATGTTACCTTCCTAAACAGCTTGACGGAGGCCCCTGAGGGGCGCTGTGATGGCCATGGACTCGGAGAAGACGCTTGGCTCCGACACCCTCCCCAAGTCTTATAGCACTGGTGTAGCCTGAGATCGCCCCCGACATAGGCGGCCGGCTCCCGGGGTCCGGCGGTACTTTTTGCCTTTTGATGACTCTTCAATTCTGTACCTTGTCCCACAATCCGTTTGACCTGAAGACAAGCTGTAGTGAGGCGCCCCTTTATCGTTTTAGTTGCCATTCCGCCCGCTTTTGCTACACTGTGCCTCTTCCGCCATTCAGCTGTTTTCCGCCCGCTCTTGCGACTACAGCGTCTCGCTCACCATGTAGTTGAGATGCGCCCGCTCTAGCGGTGCAGCGATAGGCGGCTGCCACAGGACTCTCAAAATGGCGGCCGGCTCTTCGGTTTTGGGCCTGGTCCACTAAAATGGCCCTGGGACACCTTGGAACTCGGACGCTTGTCTGCTAGGGCTTGGATCCCATTCTCGAAAAGCGTCCCCTCAGCCGTGAAGATTCTACAAAAGTCATGGGGGCCTCCGACTCCCGCAGGCTTCTGGTGGGGAGCGGCTGCCATGATTGCTCGTGGAATGGCCACGACGGAGCTACGAGATGGTAGTGGTCTCATGCTGACGCCAGCTTTAGTCTGAAACATCCAGAAACACTGTAGACTACCAATTCGATCAGTTCCGGTAGCGCCCCAACATGACCCGGAAGAGAAGAACTTGCCCTCCCCTCTTTGACTGATGGTTCTTGTTGCCTGTCCCCTCTGTTGTCATTTAACAGAACTTTTTGGACTGCTGAAAGGGGTTGTGTTCTGAACGCTGGTTGGTGGAGACATTTAGACTATATTCTTGACCTACGTTGTCACGTAATGCGTTTTATGACACGCCGCGTTAGCGCACCCGGAAGTGATCCGAGGCGCGGCGCGCAGCGCGTAACGTAAGCATAACAGGTCATGTGACTTGTTAATAAAACTTTTCATTGGTTCATTTTACTTTTGTTAATTTAATGATGAAAAGCTTGGTCATATGACCTAAAAATTACGCTTTTTATTATTTTCGAACAATATTTTTTTTTCAAACATATGTTATAATATTCCAGGCTAATGTACTTTCCCGGAAAATTTACAACTGTCTGGCAAGTAAAATATATTCCTTTTTCGAGAAAAAGGGCGTTTCTTCCTTCCATGACGGAGCCGTTGAGTAAAAGAGATTCGACCTGCTGTCTTAGTCGCCGATGCGCCTGATTATCAGATTCTTATCGATCACTTTATGTTGCAGACATGAAAAACACAACTGCCCTTGACCATTTATCTTTACTGCGTTCCTACATATTATACCTTTTATCCGTCATGTAATTGGACTGCTTTATTTCACTTGCCTTTTACTGATTCGAAAACAGTCACTAAAAGTAAAAACTTTACAAATGAAAATACTACTACCGTGTTTTGTTTTAAAAACCTTTATTGTGAAAATGTCAGTATACAAATACGGGCCTATAACCACGTGGGCCGGCCACGGAGCAAACTCAAATCGTATATGATGAGGAGACATTTACACTGTAGAAGAACGTAACGAGCGGGCCATTAGGTGACAAGAACAAAGGTGTCTAACAGTTGCGGAATCGGTGGACGTACATTTTGTAATTAAAATACGACAGGGCCACTTACAATAACATTTTCTAGATATACATTTGCGGGCAAAGAGTTACGAGTCCCATTTATACCGGAGCCATTTTGGGCGAGGCCGGGCAGGTCCAAGATATAGTCAAAATGTCTCCACCAACCATCGGCCAGACCAGAACCCCTTTCGGCCCTTTATGCTACAAGATGGTGTCTTCCATTCAGAAAATATTGGTGGCAGCATTTTGAAAGGAAACAGAAACAGCCGTTCTCCTAGTGAGTTTCACATTGTTACATTTAGGAAGAATGTTGAAGAGTAGTATGTGGAAAATCTGAAGCCATTTTTCTACAAACTCTCAATCAGACTTGGATGGAAAAAAAAACCTGAAGAATGTACAAACTGAAAACCAATTTTTGTCTGTATAGCACCAACAGTAACGCTTGAGTCAGCTTTGTGTCAAGCCGCCATTTTCATTCAATCAATAGCGTCCCCCTGCACACATTCAGGGACCTGGTCGTGTCTTCAGATGAAACGCATTGTAGGAAAAGATGCAGAAAGGAAAAGGAAAAAAGTTCCGCCGGACCTAGTGAAGCTGCAGCAGGTGCAAATAAGCTTCAGACAGTCTTACAAGCACTGCTCAGAACTCTCAACTGAGGCACTCAACATCCAGGACTTGCCATTCGGATCTTAGCGCCTTGTATTTTTGTTTTGTTCTTGATGGAGGGGAAACAACAAAAAACAGGCATTGAAAACGGCTCAACTGGAGAAAAAAAAAAATTACTTCTTGGGTGCATTAGGGCATTTATGATTTTCGAATGCCGTATTCATCAGGTTGATGCTCATGTTGCCATAGGACAGCATAGCACCACAGTGTATACAACTTAACTTCATATGTTCAGATGAGGCAGGTGGCATATTTAGCATTCACCTTCTTTGATCCAGGAGGGATGGAGAAAAACTGCCAGATGAAACTTGAAACTTGGCCATCCAGATCTCGGCACATCGGTCCGCTACTGACAGTGACCGCAACTCAGCTGGACACGCCGTCTTTCGGCGCAGCATTGTAGGATGGCCACACCAGTGCGGCAATTTGCTGGACACCACATCGGTGCCATCCGCATCTCGACGCGTTGTGCTGCCTTCGGCCTATTCGCACATCGGTCCGCTACTGACAGTGACCGCAACTCAGCTGGACACGCCGTCTTTCGGCGCAGCATTGTAGGATGGCCACACCAGTGCGGCAATTTGCTGGACACCACATCGGTGCCATCCGCATCTCGACGCGTTGTGCTGCCTTCGGCCTATTCGCACATCGGTCCGCTACTGACAGTGACCAGCTGGACACGCCGTCTTTCGGCGCAGCATTGTAGGATGGCCACACCAGTGCGGCAATTTGCTGGACACCACCTCGGTGCCATCCGGATCTCGACGCGTTGTGCTGCCTTCGGCCTATTCGCACATCGGTCCGCTACTGACGCCGCCTCACGTGCCAACGGATTTTCTACGCTTTTTGTAGCCCTATGCCGCAGAACAGGTCATGTGACTTGTTTATAAAACTTTTCATTGGTTCATTTTACTTTTGGTTTCCTAAAGATGGAAGGCTTGGTCATATGACCTAAAAATAACACTTTTCATTGGTTTAGAACATTTTTTTTCCCAAACGATGAAAGCCCCACCTTGTTTCTGGATCATTCAGACTGAAGCTGGCGTCAGCATGAGAGCACCACCATCTCGTGGCTCCGTCGTGGTCATTCCGCGAGCAATCATGGCAGCCGCTCCCCACCGGAAGCCTGCGGGAGTCGGGGGCCCCCAAGACTTTTATACAATCTTCACGGCTGAGGGGACGCTTTTCGAGAATGGAGCCCAAGCCCTAGCAGGCAAGCGTCCGACTTCCAAGGTGTCCCAGGGCCATTTCAGTGGACCAGGCCCAAAACCGAAGAGCCGTCCGCCATTTTGACAGCCATGTGGCAGCCGCCTATCGCTGCACTGCAAGAGTGGGAGCAACTCCACAACATGGTGAGCGAGACGCAACTCAGCTAGATGGCCGCCACCTGGGGAGGCCCGTTCACGCCGCCTCCCCCCCCCCCCCGGGCCGCCGCACGCCAATTTTCGGAGCAGCATTGTAGGATACCAAAACCAGTGCGGCAGTTTACTGGACATCACCTGGGTGCCTGTCGTACATGTTGTGTCAGCCATGTGACACTGGACACAGACCGCTACTGACGAGGCCTCCCCCCGCACCACCCGGGACGCCCCACGCTGTTTTTCTGTGCTGCATTGTAGGATCCCTAAACCAGTGCGGCACCCAGGCGACATCACCTGGGTGCCGTCCAGAACTCTGCACGTTGTGCTGCCTTGGGACTATTCGCACAACAGACCGCTACTGACGAGGCCTCCCCCCGCCCCACCCGGGACACCCCACGCCAATTTTCGGAGCAGCATTGTAGGATCCCTAAACCAGTGCGGCACCCAGGCGACATCACCTGGGTGCCGTCCAGAACTCTGCACGTTGTGCTGCCTTGGGACTATTCGCACAAAAGACAGCTTCTAACCATTGTTGCTTTTTGTGTTAATAAATGTTTAAATGTTTTTAGTTTTTGTTCTGTTCATTATCGTTAAAAGTTAATAAAGTTTTATAACCTTACTTTGTTGGACTGTTATCTATTTTTTGAAAAACGGGTGAATGGGGCCTTGAATCGGGTTATTGTCATGTGTGGGCTTTGGAAGTGTGCTGCTGCAGGATCGGACATTTCAAACTCAAATACACGTTCTTTTTCTTACCTTTCCGAAGCATGGAGCGCAATAGCAAGCAGAGAAAGGGTGATGCACGTGTTGAACACTACCTGACCTGGCAAGTTGCTGGCAGTGCCCCCCCGCCCGCTCCTGAAAGAGGGCACACACACACCGCCGCCCCGAGTACTTCACAAATCTTTAAAAGACCATGCGCTTGTTCATGAGGCTTAAATGGTTTATCACCTCTTCTAGAACCCCTGCATCGACCCTCTGACGTTTCATGGAAAAATTACCATGTAACACAATACCAAGCCCTATCAGCTGAAACCCCCAAGGAATCGTGGGGCATATTAGCAAGGGGGTTTATCTCCGCTTTTTTGGCTTTAAAAACCATGAAAGCGGAGATAAAATTATTTCCCTATTATCAAGCTGTCGCTAACACCAGTTAGTGACACCTAAAAGGAGATAGCGACCATCTTGGGCCCGGCTTTGCATGTCAGTGATACTTATCACTAATGACATGCAAAGTGGCGTGCCAAGATGTTAGCGACTGGAAACAGTCCCTAACATCGCTACCTTCTATTACCAACTTTTGGAGATATTCGCGCTAAGCGCGAATATCTCCAAAAGCTAACACCTGCCCTGAGCAGTTCTTAGCCATGTTATCCAATGGGAGGTGGATAACATGGCTAAGAGCATTTGCTCGATAATACATGAATATCGCTGACTTTTCTGCGATAATAGCAAGGTTTATCTGCGATAAAAATCGCCGATGTGCGGCGATAATTTTTGTCTCTAAACAAGTTATAGACAAAAATTATCGCTAGTTGTTCATAATATGCCCCCGGGTTTTTGCTTGCAGAAATCGGGAGGCGGGAGACTAGCACTGAAATCAGTACTCACACGCCTGAATCAGGAGGATTGGCATGTCTGAATTCTCTACAGCTGGGGCCATAAACTACATCCGCAGGGGTAGGTGATAGCCTGGGACCAGCCTGGCATCTAAAATGGCTGCCGTGCACGACAAAATTGTGGCATTCGAAAAAAGGCAAGATGGCGCAGCCGCTGGAAGAGATATATCAACATATATCAGCCTCCTCAGCCACCCTCAGGAAACATAGGGGATTAGGATATGTCTCCCGCACCCCCTTATACCTAGTACTTTAATTAACGAAGCACAAAATGGCGAATTCCCGTTTCGCTACCAGTTTGCGGCCCAGTTCGCGGCCCGTGAAGCGCTTCTACCGTGAAAAATCATTTTTTTTTTATTTTCCCCACGGGACCCTTTAATAACCCCAACAACATTCCTAGGGGGTCAAGAGGGGGATACCTTGCCCCCTTTCATTAAATTCCCCCTTAGTTTTTCACCTTTTCTTCTCTCTCGATCCTACCGAGAGACAAGATGGCGGCCGCTCCGGACTGTCACGCAGCAAAAAAAAAAAAAAAGCTCACGCACAGCCGCTGGAAGAGATGTATCAACATATATCAGCCTCCTCACCCACCCTCAGGAAACATAGGGGATTAGGATACGTCTCCCGTACCCACTTATAACTAGTAATTTAATTTACGAAGCACAAAATGGCGAATTCCCGTTTCGCTACCAGTTCGCGGCCGCGCTTCTACCGTGAAAAATCATTTTTTTTTATTTTCCCCACGGGACCCTTTAATAACCCCAACAACATTCCTAGGAGGTCAAGAGGGGGATACCTTGCCCCCTTTCATTAAATTCCCCCTTCGTTTTCCACCTCTTCTTCTCTCTCGATCCTACCGAGAGACAAGATGGCGTCCGCTCCGGACTGTTTAGAATGTTGACAGACACCGGAGAGCCAATCAGCTTTCTGCGCGCAAAGTTCCGATAAGCGAAAAGTAAGCGGACCGGATCGCTGCCCAGAGCGCTGTTACAGATATATATCTTGGTTTGAACGTTAATTTCTCAAAAACTACTGGAGCACATATATTGAGACCTAGCAAAGGCACATCGGGCTAACAGTCCCTACAATTTTGCCAAGTTTCGTGCAAATCCATTCAGCCGTTCGAGCTAAAAGTGAGTCCAACCGCCCTATGGAAAACTCAATGCAAAAAACGCGTTTTGGGACCCCCCTTTTTTCTCAGCCCCCCCTTGACGAAACCCCACCAAATTTTCAGGAGCTGCTCAGAAACAAAATGTGCCATTTTCCTGAAAATTTCAGCCGATTCCATCCACAAACGCCAAAGTTATTAGACATAGAATTTTCAAAAGTCCCATAGGGAATTTATCCTAACTATATATACCTACTGGCGAACGCCAGTAGGTAATATATATATACATACATATATATATATATATATTTATATATATATATATATATATATATATATATATATATATATATATATATATATATATATATATATATATATATATATATATATATTACCTACTGGCTGTCGCCAGTAGGTATATATAGTTAGGATTTTTTCCCTATGGGATTTTTGAAAATTCTATGTCTAATAACTTTGGCGTTTGTGGACGGAATCGGCTGAAATTTTCAGGAAAATGGCACATTTTGTTTTTGAGCAACCCTTGAAAATTTGGGGGGGTTTCGTCAAGGGGGGCCGAGAAAAAAGGGGGGGTCCCAAAACGCGTTTTTAACATTGAGTTTTCCATAGGGCGGTTGGCCTCACTTTTAGCTCGAACGGCTGAATGGATTTGCACGAAACTTGGCAAAATTGTAGGGACTGTTAGCCCAATGTGCCTTTGCTAGGTCTCAATATATGTGCTCCAGTGGATTTTGAGAAATTAGCGTTCAAAACAAGATATATATCTGTAACAGCGCTCCGGGCTGCGCTCCGGTCCGCTTACTTTTCGCGAAATGGAACTTTGCGATGCGAAGCTGATTGGCTTTCCGGTGTCTGTCAACATTCTAAACAGTCCGGAGCGGCCGCCATCTTATCTCTCGGTAGGATCGAGAGAGAAGAAGAGGTGAAAAACGAAGGGGGAATTTAATGAAAGGGGGCATGGTAGACCCTTCTTGACCCCCTAGGAATGATGTTGGGGTTATTAAAGGGTCCCGTGGGGAAAATAAAAAAAAATGATTTTTCACGGTAGAAGCGCTTCTCGGGCCGCGAACTGGGCCGCAAACTGGTAGCGAAACGGGAATTCGCCATTTTGTGTTTCGTTTTAATTAAATTACTAGGTATAAGGGGGTGCGGGAGACGTATCCTGATCCCTTATGTTTTCTGAGGGTGGCTGAGGAGGCTCATATATGTTGATATATGTCTTCCAGCGGCTGTGCGTGCGCCATCTTATCTCTCGGTAGGATCGAGAGAGAAGAAGAGGTGAAAAACGAAGGGGGAATTTAATGAAAGGGGGCAAGGTAGACCCCTCTTGACCCCCTAGGAATGATGTTGGGGTTATTAAAGGGTCCCGTGGGGAAAATAAAAAAAAATTGATTTTTCACGGTAGAAGTGCTTCTCGGGTCGCGAACTGGGCTGCAAACTGGTAGCGAAACGGGAATTCGCCATTTTGTGTTTCGTTTTAATTAAATTACTAGGTATAAGGGGGTGCGGGAGACGTATCCTGATCCCTTATGTTTTCTGAGGGTGGCTGAGGAGGCTCATATATGTTGATACATGTCTTCCAGCGGCTGTGCATGAGCGTTTTTTTTTTTTTTGCTGCGTGACGTCTGTTAACGTTCGATTCGATGGAAATCAGGAAGTGTTGACCGCCAATTTGTCACTGCGATAAAATATTTTGTTATAAATGAATCCTTATTGATAAACATTGTATGTGCCATCTTGCCTTTTTTCCAATGGCACAATTTTGTCGTGCACGGCAGCCATTTTAGATGCCTTGACCAGACCCACTCTCTGCACGCCGTCGATTCTCAGCACAGCTCCCCACCCTCGCAAGCATCTCCCCCACGCACTGGTCACCCCCGCTCTCTCTCTCATGCATGGGCCATAAACTTCCCCCCATCTGCGCTGCTCTTCCCTGAGAATCACACCCTGTGCCCGCCCGACACCTCCCTTTCACCCTATTCACTACCGCACCCTCTGACACTCCTCTTCCTGTGTGTCCGATTGTCCAGGCCGGTCCCAGGCTATCACCTAGCCCTGCGGATGTAGTTTATGGCCCCAGCTGCAGAGAATCCAGACATGCCAACCCTCCCGATTCAGGCGTGAGACTACCGATTTCAGTGCTAGTCTCCCGCCTCCCGATTCATGCAAGCAAAAACCCGATTCCTCGGGGGTTTCAGCTGACAGGGCTTGGTATTGTGTTACATGCTAATTCTTCCAGGAAACGTCAGAGGGCCGATGCAGGGGCTCTAGAAGGGGTGATAAACCATTTAAGCCTCATTAACAAGCGCATGGTCTTTTAAAGATATGTGAAGTACTCGGGGCGGCGGTGTGTGGGTGCCCTCTTTCAGGAGCGGGCGGGGGGGTGGGGGGGGGGGGCACTGCCAGTAACTTGCCAGGCTAGGCAGTGTTCAACACTTGCATCACCCTTTCTCTGCCTGCTATTGCGCTCCATGCTTCGGAAAGGTAAGAAAAAGAACGTGCATTTGAGTTTGAAATGTCCGATCCTGTAGCAGCACACTTCCAAAGCCCACACATGACAATAACCCGATTCAAGGCCCCATTCACCCGATTTTTTAAAAATATATAGTACTCCAACAAACTAGGATTATAAAACTTTATTAACTTTATAAATATAACGAACGCAAAAAAAACTGTAAATACATTTAAACATTTTTTGGCAAAAAGAAGTAACAATGGTCAGTAGCTGTCTTTTGTGCGAATAGTCCCAAGGCAGCACAACGTGCTGAGTTCTGGACGGCACCCAGGTGATGTTACCTGGGTGCCGCACTGGTTTTTGGTTTCCTACAATGCAGCTCAGAAAAACAGTGTGGGCGTCCCGGGTGGTGCGGGGGGAGGCCTCGTCAGTAGCGGTCTGTTGTGCGAATAGTTCCAAGGCAGCAGAACGCGCTGAGATGTGAATGGCACCCAGGTGATGTCCAGTAACTTGCCGCACTTGTTTTGGCATCCTACAATGCTGCTCCGAAAAACGGCGTGGGGCGCCCCGGGGGGGGCGTGGGGGAGGCGGCGTGAACGGGCCTCCCCAGGTGGAGGCTCGTCTGCTGTACTGGGGCGCCCCTTTACCGTTTCAGTTGCCATTCCGCCCGCTTTTGCTACACTGTGCCTCATCCTCCATTCAGCTGTTTATCGCCCGCTCTTGCGGCTACAGCGTCTCGCTCACCACGTAGTTGAGTTGCGCCCACTCTTGCGGTGCAGCGATAGGCGGCTGCCATTGGATTCTTAAAATGGCGGACGGCTCTTCGGATTTGGGCCTGGTCCACTAAAATGGCCCTGGGACACCTTGAAACTCGGACGCTTGCCTGCTAGGGCTTGGGCTCCATTCTCGAAAGCGTCCCCTCAGCCGTGAAGATTCTACAAAAGTCTTGGGGGCCCTCGACTCCTGCAGGCTTCCGGTGGGGAGCGGCTGCCATGATTGCTCGCGGAATGACCACGACGGAGCCACGAGATGGTGGTGCTCTCATGCTGACGCCAGCTTCAGTCTGAAACATCCAGAAACAAGGTGGGGCTTTCATCGTTTGGGAAAAAAAAATGTTCTAAACCAATGAAAAGTGTTATTTTTAGGTCATATGACCAAGCCTTCCATCATTAGGAAACCAAAAGTAAAATGAACCAATGAAAAGTTTTATAAACAAGTCACATGACCTGTTATGTGGCATAGGGCTACAAAAAGCGTAGAAAATCTGTTGGCACGTGAGGTGGCGTCAGTAGCGGAACTATGTGCGAATAGGCCGAAGGCAGCACAACGCGCCGAGATCCGGATGGCACCGAGTTGTTGTCCAGCAAGTTGCTGCACTGGTGTGGCTATCCTACAATGCTGCTCCGAAAGTTGGCGTGGGGCGCCCCGTTGGCCTGTAAGGTCGCGTCAGTCAGTGGGGGCTGTGCGTCTCCCCCAAGATGGAGGCTCCTCAGCTGCAGTGGGGCGCCCCTTAGCGTTTCACTCGCCGTCCAACTGAGTTGCGTCCGCACTTGCGGCTACAGTAGGCCGAAGGCAGCACAGCGCGCCGAGATCTGGATGGCACCGAGGTGGTGTCCAGCAAGTTGCCGCACTGGTGTGGCCATCCTACAATGCTGCGCCGAAAGACGGCGTGTCCAGCTGAGTTCCGGTCACTCTTGCGGTACAGTGACTCGAACGCGCCGAGATCTGGATGGCACCGAGGTGGTGTCCAGCAAATTGCTGCACTGGTGTGGCCATCCTACAATGCTGCGCCGAAAGACGGCGTGTCCAGCTGAGTTCCGGTCACTCTTGCGGTACAGTGACTCGAACGCGCCGAGATCCGGATGGCACCGAGGTGGTGTCCAGCAAGTTGCCGCACTGGTGTGGCCATCCTACAATGCTGCGCTGAAAGTCGGCGTGGGGTGCCCCGTTGGTTTATGAGGTGATGTCAGTAGTGGACCGATGTGTGAATAGGTCGGAACCAGCACAAGGCGCCAAGATCCGGATGGCAAGTCCTGGATGTTGAGTGCCATAGTTGAGAGTTCTGAGCAGTGCTTGTAAGACTGTCTGAAGCTTATTTGCACCTGCTGCAGCTTCACTATTGCCCTGGTGTGGCCAAAGATCGCCCATGACATAGGCGGCCGGCTCCCGAGGTCCGGCGGAACTTTTTTCCTTTTCCTTTCTGCTTCTTGTCCCACAATCCATTTCACCTGAAGACACGACCAGGTCCCTGAATGTGTGCAGGGGGACGTTATTGATTGAATCAAAATGGCGGCTTGACACAAAGCTGACTCAGGCGTTGCTGTTGATGCTATACAGACAAAAATTTGTTTTCAGTTTGTACATTCTTCAGGATTTTTTTTTCCATCCAAGGCTGATTGAGAGTTTGTAGAAAAATGGCTTCAGATTTTCCACATACTACTCTTCAACATTCTTCCTAAATGTAACAATGTGAGACTCACTAGGAGAACGGCTGTTTCTCTTTCCTTTCAAAATGCTGCCAACAATATTTTCTGAATGGAAGACACCATCTTGTAGCATAAAGGGCCGAAAGGGGTTCTGGTCTGGCCGATGGTTGGTGGAGACATTTTGACTATATCTTGGACCTGTCCGGCCTCGCCCAAAATGGCGCCGGTATAAATGGGACTCGTAACTCCTTGTTGTGTACTGGTTGAACAACCTTGATATCACGAGATATGAATGCAGTTTTGATGCTCATGGCGGGCGGGGACGAGAATTGATTGAATATTTCGACATCCCTATTGATATTAAGTTCTGATGTGTTATTGATTACTGTACTATTGAAAGTTCGAATTAACGTCACCCATGGTACTTGCCCGCAAATGTATATCTAGATAATTTTTTTGTAAGTGGCCCTGTCGTATTTTAATTACAAAATGTACGTCCACCGATTCCGCAACTGTTAGACACCTTAGTTCTTGCAACCTAATGGCCCGCTCGTTACGTTCCTCTATAATGTAAATGTCTCCTCATCATATACGATTTCAGTTTGCTCCGTGGCCGGCCCACGTGGTTATAGGCCCGTATTTGTATACTGACATTTTCACAATAAAGGTTTTTAAAACAAAACATGGTAGTAGTATTTACATTGGTAAAGTTTTTACTTTTAGTCACTGTTTTCGAATCAGTAAAAGGCAAGTGAAATAAAGCAGTCCAATTACATGACGGATAAAAGGTATAATACGTAGGAACGCAGTAAAGATAAATGGTCAAGGGCAGTTGTGTTTTCCACTCCTGCAACATAAAGTGATCGATAAGAATCTGATAATCAGGCGTATAGGCGACTAAGACAGCAGGCCGAGCCTCTTTTACTCAACGGCCCCGTCATGGGACGAAGAAACGCCCTTTTTCTCGAAAAAGTTATATATTTTACTTGCAGGACAGTTGTAAATTTTCCGGGAAAGTACATTAGCCTGGAATATTATAACATATATGTTTAAAAAAAAAAATGTTCGAAATCAATAAAAAGCGTATTTTTTAGGTCATATGACCAAGCTTTTCATTATTAAAATAGCAAAAGTAAAATGAACCAATAAAAAGTTTTATTAACAAGTCACATGACCTGTTTTGCTTACGTTACGCGCTGCGCGCCGCGCCCCGGATCACTTCCTGGTGCGCTAACGCGGCGTGTCATATAACGCATTACGCGACAACGTAGGTCAAGAATATAGTCAAAATGTCTCCACCAACCAGCGTTCGGAACACAACCCCTTTCAGCAGTCCAAAAAGTTCTGTTAAATGACAACAGAGGGGACAGGCAACAAGAACCATCAGTCAAAGAGGGGAGGGCAAGTTCTTCTCTAACCGGGTCATGTTGGGGCGCTACCGGAACTGATCGAATTGGTAGTCTACAGTGTTTCTGGATGTTTCAGACTAAAGCTGGCATCAGCATGAGAGCACCACCATCTCGTAGCTCCGTCGTGGCCATTCCACGAGCAAACATGGCAGCCGCTCCCCACCAGAAGCCTGCGGGAGTCGGGGGCCCCCAAGACTTTTGTAGAATCTTCACGGCTGAGGGGACGCTTTCGAGAATGGGACCCAAGCCCTATCAGGGAAGCGTCCGAGTTCCAAGGTGTCCCAGGGCCATTTTAGTGGACCACACCCAAATCTGAAGAGTCGGCCGCCATTTTGAGAGTCCTGTGGCAGTCGCTTATTGTTGCATCGCAAGAGCGGGAGCAACTCAACTACATGGTGAGCGAGACGCTGTAGTCGCAAGAGCGGGCGGTAAACAGCTGAATGGCGGAAGAGGCACAGTGTAGCAAAAGCGGGCGGAATGGCAACTAAAACGGTAAAGGGGCGCCCCACTACAGCGTGTCTTCAGGTCAAACGGACTGTGGGACAAGGTCCAGAATAGAAGAGTCATCAAAAGGCAAAAAGTTCCGCCGGACCCCGGGAGCCGGCCGCCTATGTCGGGGGCGATCTCAGGCTACACCAGTGCTATAAGACTTGGGGAGGGGGTCGGAGCCAAGCGTCTTCTCCGAGTCCGTGCCATCACACCACCCCTCGGGGGCCTCCGTCAAGCGGTTTAGGGAGGTACCATATCACATTGTTTTCAAATGCATTCAGGTCCACAAACGACCCTCACTTACTTTGAGAATAGTGAAGCTGCAGTAGGTGGAAATAAGCTTCAGACAGTGTTACAAGCGCTGCTCAGAACTCTGAACTATGGCACCCAACATCCAGAACTTATGCCATTTGAGAATGGCAGTGACATCGAAGCAACTCAGGGACCAAAACCATTAACGTACTTTCACGTATGAAAATCTTACTTGGGGAGGGGGCAGGAGCGAAGCGCCCCCTCCCAGTCCGCGCCACCACACCGTATGTTGAAAATCTGAAGCCATCGTTCTACAAACTCAAACAACCTTGTATGGAAAAATCTAGAAAAATGTACAAACTGAAAACCAGTTTTGGTCTGCATAGCATCAGTAGCAACGCTTGCTATCAGAGTGCATGAGTTTCATGCTCGATCGATTGAGCTAGCCGGATCGGGCAATAAAAAGTATAAAATAGTTATGTAAATAGTTATTTAATAAAATGTTTTACCCTGGTACTTTGCTGGTGTGTTGTCTCTATTTTTAATATTTGCATAGGGTTTGTCGTTATTTTGGGCGGGGTGGGTGACGGAGCCGAGCTGTCTTGCAGCCCTCATGGTGTGGAGCTCAGTTCATCTCACTATTTTCGTATTTCTCATGAAGGGTTGTTCCTAATATTTCTATTTTAGCGAGGTCAAAAAGAGATCCAATTAGTGGCCTACTGATTTTGCTTGATTACTTTTATTTTTTTACACAATTTTTCACGATTTTTCACTATCTGCAAAGACTAAACAGAGTATTGCGACTTTGTGCTTGTTTGTAAATAGAGAATGAACCAAAGAGAATCAATTGTAAAACAGTAAATGCTTGGATAACAATCAATCAAATGGAGAGACAAGCAGGCACGACGGATTACAAAGGGGGTAAAGGCCTGCGTTAACTACTCTTCACTATCTGCAAAGAGAGAGTACTACTAAGAGAAAAGAGGGGAGGGGGGGGCAGCGTTCAAAGCACATCAGCGTGCATAAACACGAAAAAGTTTTTACCTATCACGTACTTGACATTTGACAGCTTTTGATATTTGCTATTAAAAAACCATTGAAATTCACAGAAAAAACCATAGGTTTTAGGCCATATATAGTTAGGAATTTGCATTTACAAAACCTTGAAAATTCACTGAAAAAACCATTGGTTATAGACCATATATAGTTAGGGATTAGCCTTTTCAAAACCTTATTTTACTCACACAAAACCATTGAAATTTCATATCTAGTTAGTTGCACTAACTATATATCGCGCACCCGCAATCCACTGCTGATGATGTCACATATTACATCATTCATGACATGGTTAGTGACATCACTGATGACATCACTGATGACATCTCAAATGACATCACTGATGACATCTCAAATGACATCACTGATGACATCACTGATGACATCTCAAATGACATCACTGATAAAATCACTGATAACATCTCATTTGACATGACTGATCACATCACTGATGATATCATTCATGTGATAATACCATGAACCTCTTCAGACTCTAATATAACCTTAGATACAATCAGTGTAACAGACAGTCACAGACTGTCACTCATCCATGGAGTTACTCACACACCTAGTCAGTTATGCAAAAAATCAATCACACCTCCATTTTCTCAACTATACAGTTATACACACCTTACTTATTCAAACATATACTAACACATATTTACTCTCTTATACAATCCCTGATACATGTTCACAATGATCCATACAGCCACTCACACATTCACTGGCTCTTATGCACAGTTATTTATATATGTCAACTCTCACATGTACTGTGTTTTACATATGTACTTACTTTGACATGTAGCACTGAGATATCCATTCACTCACTAATACACTCATGCACAGTCAACCGCCCATACAGCTGTTTCCACATGCACTTTTGAACCCATATATATAGTGAATCAACTACTCACACATCTATGTACAGAGTCACACACCTCCCAGCCACCCATACACACACACTCAGTTTTCCATACAAATACTTGGACAACCAATGAATAACCCATACAGTTACTCGTATAGCTACTGATCAACACATGCAGCAGTTTGTAGAACAACAGATATAATGATGCACAAATTAAGACAGTTTAGTCACTAACCCATGCACTCAGTGAGACACATTTAATCACTCACTCATACAGTCAGTCATGCACCTACTAAATCCTTCATCCAGACACTTACACATCCACTCATTCTTCAATATGTAAGACATATTTTAACTTTACAGAAACATACAGTCACTGGATGATGTCATCAGTGATGTCATCAGTGATGTCATTTGAGATGTCATCAGTGATGTCACTAACCATGTCATGAATGATGTAATATGTGACATCATCAGCAGTGGATTGCGAGTGCGCGATATATAGTTAGTGCAACTAACTATATATGAAATTTCAATGGTTTTGTGTGAGTAAAATAAGGTTTTGAAAAGGCTAATCCCTAACTATATATGGTCTCAATGGTTTTTTCAGTGAATTTTCAAGGTTTTGTAAATGCAAATTCCTAACTACATATGGCCTAAAACCTATGGTTTTTTCTGTGAATATATATATATATATATATATATATATATATATATATATATATTACCTACTGGCGGTCGCCAGTAGGTATATATAGTTAGGATTTTTTCTCTATGGGACTTTTGAAAATTCTATGTCTAATAACTTTTGCGTTTGAAACGGAATCGGCTGAAATTTTCAGAAACATGGCAAATTTTGTTTCTGAGCAGCCCCTGAAAATTTGGGGGGGTTTCATCAAGGGGGGGCCGAGAAAAAAGGGGTTCCCAAAACGCGTTTTTCCCATTCATTTTTCTATAGGGCGGTTGGCCTCACTTTTAGCTCGAACGGCTGAATGGATTTGCACGAAACTTGGCAAAATTGTAGGGACTGTTAGCCCAATGTGCCTTTGCTAGGTCTCAATATATGTGCTCCAGTGGATTTTGAGAAATTAACGTTTTAAAAAACAGATATATCTGTGACAGCGTCCCGGGTAGGGCTCCGGTTTGCGAACTTTCCGCGTAATGGAACTTTGCGAAGCGAAGCTGATTGGCTCTCCGGTGTCTGTCAACATTCTAAACAGTCCGGAACGGCCGCCATCTTGTCTCTCGGTAGGATCGAGAGACAAGAGGAGGAGAAAAACGAAGGGGGAATTTAATGAAAGGGGGCAAGGTAGACCCCTCTTGACCCCCTAGGAATGATGTTGGGGTTATTAAAGGGTCCCGTGGGGCAAATAAAAAAATTTGATTTTTTGCGGTAGAAGCGCTTCCCAGTTCGCGAACCGGGTCGCAAAACGGGAATTCGCCATTTTGTGTTTCCTTTTAATTAAATTACAAGATGGAGGAAAAATAATGTGAGAAATGGGTATAAGGGGGTACGGGAGACGTATCCTGACCCCCTATGTTTTCTGAGGGTGGCTGAGGATGCTCATATATGTTGATACATGTCTTCCAGCGGCTGCGCGTGAGCGTTTTTTTTTTTTTTTTTTGCTGCGTGACGTCCGTTAACGTTCGATTCGAAGGAAATCAGGAAGTGTTGACCGCCATTTTGTCACTGCGAGTAAATATATTGTTAAAAATACTTGTTATAAATTAATCCGTAATGATAAACATTGTCTGCGCCATCTTGCCTTTTTTCCAATGCCACACTTTTGTCGTGCACGGCAGCCATTTTAGATGCCTTGACCAGACCCACTCTCTGCACGCCGCCGATCCTCAGCATGGCTCCCTACCCTCGCAAGCATCTCCCCCACGTACTGGTCACCCCCGCTCTCTCTCTCATGCATGGGCCATAAACCTCCCCCATCTGCACTGCTCTTCCCTGAGAATCACACCCTGTGCCCGCCCGACACCTCCCTTTCACCCTATTCACTACCGCACCCTCTGACACTCCTCTTCCTCTGTGTCCGATTGTCCAGGCCGGTCCCAGGCTATCACCTATCACCTAGCCCTGCGGATGTAGTTTATGTCCCCAACTGTAAAGAATCACCCCTCTTCAAAGGAGTTACAGTAGATCAAAGCCCCCACCCCATGAGATCCGTCACACCACACGTGTTCCTACTATCTGATAACGTTCCTGTATTGTGATTGGGGAGGGGATTCTCACTGTAAGGGTGTGTAGGACCGAGCCTGAAGCGGAAGATTCCAGGGATGCCTTTTTGTACATCAAAGTCTTCACAATTATGTGTCACATTAAAAATATATAGCACTCCAACAAAGTAGTAGGATTATAACACTTTAATAACTTATAAATATATACAACGCTCCAACAAAGTAAACACGTTAAAAAAAAATTTTTAAACAACTATTTACATGGCACCCTGCTGCAACATCCATCTCAAAGCAACAATGGGCTGCTTTGGTCTGTCGTTTAGTCGGCAAAATCCGTCGGCCTGTGAGGTGGCGTCCGTAGCGGTCCGTTGTGCGAAAAGGCCGAAGGCAGCACAACGCGCCGAGATCCGGACGGCACCCAGGAGGTGTCAAGTAAGTTGCCGCACTGGTCTGGCCATCCTACAATGCTGCGCCGAAAAACGGCGTGGGGCCCCCCGTGGGGGGGGAGGCTCCTCTGCTGCAGTGGGGCGCCCCTTTAGCGTTTCAGTCGCCATTCAGCTGTTTACCGCCCGCTTTTGCGGCACTGTGCCTCATCCGCCATTCAGCTGAGTTGCGCCCGCTCTTGCGGCTACAGCATCTCGCCCACCATCCAGTTGAATTGCGCCCACTCTTGCAGTGCAGCGATAGGCGCCTGCCACAGGACTCTTAAAATGGCGGCCGGCTCTTCGGATTTGGGCCTGGTCCACTAAAATGGCCCTGGGACACATTTGAACTCGGACATTTGCCTGCTAGGGCTTGGGCCCCATTCCCGAAAGCGTCCCCTCAGCCTTGAAGATTCTATAAAAGTCATCGGGGCCCCCGACTCCCGCAGGCTTCCGGTGGGGAGCGGCTGCCATGATTGCTTGCGGAATGGCCACGACGGAGCTACGAGATGGTGGTGCTCTCATGCTGACGCCAGCTTCAGTCTGAAACATCCAGAAACACTGTAGACTACCAATTCGATGACTTCCGGTGGAGCCCCAACGTGACCCGGTAGGGAAGAACTTGCCCTCCCCTCTTTTGACTGATGGTTCTTGTTGCCTGTCCCCTCTGTTGTCATCTAACGGAACCTTTTTGGACTGCCGAGTGAGAAAAAAAAGGTGGGGCTTTCATCATTTGGGAAAAAAAATGTTTCAATCCAATGAAAAGTGTTATTTTTAGGTCATATGATCAAGCCTTCCATCATTAGGAAACCAAAAGTAAAATGAACCAATGAAAAGTTTTATAAACAAGTCACATGACCTGTTATGCGGCTTTGGGCTATAAAAAGCCTACAAAATCCGTTGGCCTGTGAGGCGGCGTCAGTAGCGGACCGATGTGCGAATAGACCGAAGGCAGCACAACGCGCCGAGATCCGGATGGCACCGAGGTGGTGTCCAGCAAGTTGCCGCACTGGTGTGGCCATCCTACAATGCTGCGCCGAAAGACGGCGTGGGGTGCCTGGGGGGGGGCGAGGCAGCACGAACGGGCCTCTCCCGCCTCCCCAGGTGGAGGCACCTCATCTGCAGTGGGGCGCCCCTTACCGTTTCACTCGATGTCCAGCTGAGTTGCGCCCGCACTTGCTGCTACAGTAGGCCAAAGGCAGCACAACGCGCCCAGATCCGGATGGCACCGAGGTGGTGTCCAGCAAGTTGCCGCACTGGTGTGGCCATCCTACAATGCTGCGCCGAAAGACGGCGTGGGGTGCCCGGGGGGGAGGCGGCGCAAACGGGCCTCTCCCGCCTCCCCAGGTGGAGGCACCTCATCAATCAATCAATCAATCAATCATAGACATTTATAGAGTGCTCTACTTACCAGGAGGGTCTCAAGGCGCTGGGGGGGGGCGTGCTGCTACTACCCGAACAGCCAGGTCTTGAGCTTCTTCCTGAAGGCGAGGTGGTCTTGGGTCAGGCGCAGGTCAGTCGGGAGGGAGTTCCAGGTCTTGGCGGCCAGGTAGGAGAAGGACCTTCCTCCTGTTGTTCTTCGAATGCGGGGGACGGCGGCGAGGGCGTGACTGGCTGATCGGAGGTGTCATTTGGGAGCGTAGAAGTTGATGCGGTTGTTGAGGTAGCTCGGGCCTTGATCGTGAAGAGCTTTGTGTGCGTGGGTAAGGAGACGGAAGGTGATTCGCTTGTTGACCGGGAGCCAGTGCAGGTCTCTTAGGTGTCCGGAGATGTGGCTGTGTCGTGGGATGTCGAGGATGAGTCTGGCTGAGGCGTTCTGGATCCGTTGGAGTCTCTTCTGGAGCTTGGCGGTGGTTCCGGCGTAGAGGGCGTTGCCGTAGTCCAGTCGGCTGGTGACGAGTGCCTGGGTGACCGTCTTCCTGGTCTCGGTGGGGATCCACCGGAAGATCTTCCGTAGCATGCGCAGGATGTTGAAGCATGACGAGGAGATGGCGTTGACTTGCTTTGTCATGGAGAGGGAGGAGTCCAGGATGAAGCCCAGGTTGCGTGCGTGGTCTGTCGGTTTGGGTGCGGTGCCCAGGGCGGGGGCCACCAGGAGTCGTCCCAGGCGGAGGGCGAGGATCCCAGGATGAGGACTTCCATCTTGTCCGAGTCGACATCCACTCGGCTACCTCTTTCATTCCTTCGTGAAGGTTGGCTCTGGCGGCGGCGGGGTCGTTGGTCAGGGAGAGGATCAGCTGGGTATCGTCGGCGTAGGAGATGATGTTGAGGTTGTGTTGGCGTGTGATGGCCGCGAGGGGGCTCATGTAGACGTTGAAGAGGGTTGGGCTCAGCGAGGATCCTTGAGGGATCTCATCTGCAGTGGGGCGCCCCTTAGCGTTTCTCTCGCCGTCCAGCAGAGTTGCGCCCGCACTTGCTGCTACAGTAGGCCGAAGGCAGCACAACGCGCCGAGATCCGGATGGCACCGAGGTGGTGTCCAGGAAGTTGCCGCACTGGTGTGGCCATCCTACAATGCTGCGAAGAAAGACGCTGTGGGTGCCCGGGGGGGGGGGAGGCGGCGCAAATGGGCCTCCCCAGGTGGAGGCACCTCATCTGCAGTGGGGCGCCTCTTAGCGTTTCACTCGCCGTCCATCTGAGTTCCGCCCGCTCTTGCGGCACAGTGCCTCTTCCGCCATCCAGCTGAGTTGCGCCCGCTCTTGCGGCTACAGCGTCTCGCCCACCATCCAGCTGAATTGTGCCCACTCTTGCGGTGCAGCGATAGGCGGCTGCAACAGGACTCTCAAAATGGCGGCCGGCTCTTTGGATTTGGGCCTGGTCCACTAAAATGGCCCTGGGACACCTTGGAACTCGGACGCTTGCCTGCTAGAGCATGGGCCCCATTCCGGAAAGCGTCCCCTCTTTTGACTGATTGTTCTTGTTGCCTATTTCTTCTGTTGTCATTTAACGGATCCTTTTTGGACTGCCGAAAGGGGTTCTGGTCTGAACGCTGGTTAGTGGAGACATTTTGACTATACCCTGGACCTGCCCGGCCTCGCCCAAAAAGGCGCCGGTATAAATGGGACTCGTAACTCCTTGTTGTGTACTGGTTGCCCAACCTTGATATCACGAGATACGTATGCAGTTTTGAAGCACATGGCGGGCGAGGACGAGTACTGATTGAACATTTGGACATCCTTTTTGATATTAAGTTCTGATGTGTTATTGATTACTGTACTATCGAAAGTTCGAATTAACGTCATCCATGGTACTTGCCCGCAAATGTATATCTAGATAATTTTATTGTAACTGGCCCCGTTGTACTTTAATTATAAAATGTACGTCCACCGATTCCGCAACTGTTAGACACCTTAGTTCTTGCAACCTAATGGCCCGCCCGTTACGTTCTTCTACAGTGTAAATGTCCCCTCATCATATAAGATTACAGTTTGCTCCGTGGCCGGCCCACGTGGTTATAGGCCCGTATGTGTATACTGACATTTTCACAATAAAGGTTTTTAAAACAAAACATGGTAGTAGTACCTAGATTGGTAAAGTTTTGAATAATAGCCACTGTTTTTGAATCAGTAAAAGGCAAGTGAAATAAAGCAGCCCGATTACATGACGGTTAAAAGGTATAATACGCAGGAACGCAGTAAAGATAAATGGTCAAGGGCTGTTGTGTTTTCCACTCCTGCAACATAAAGTGATCGATAAGAATCCGATATGCATGCCTATCAGCGACTAAGACAGCAGGTCGAGCCTCTTTTGTTCAACGGCTCCCTCATGGGACGAAGAAACGCCCTTTTTCTCGAAATAGGAATATTTTACTAGCAGGACAGTTGTAAATTTCCCGGGAAAATACATTAGCCTGGAACATTGTTAGTGATAAACTGTAAATGCATCTGGGTCCTTTGTTTACAAGTCAGAGTGAGAAAAAAAAAGGTGGGGCTTTCATCATTTGGGAAAAAAAAATGTTCGAAAGCAATGAAAAGTGTTATTTTTAGGTCATATGACCAAGCCTTCCATCATTAGAAAAACAAAAGTAAAATGAACCAATGAAAAGTTTTATTAACAAGTCACATGACCTGTTATGCTTACGTTTACGCGCTGCGCGCCGCGCCCTGGATCGCTTCCGGGAAGCTGCGCCTCGCGCACCGGAGCACTTCCGGGTGCGCTAACGCGGCGCGTCATATGACGCATTACGCGACAACGCAGGTCCAGAATATAGTCAAAATGTCTCCTCCAACCAGCGGTCGGAAAACAACCCCTTTCAACAGTCCAAAAAGTTCTGTTAAATGACAACAGAAGGGACAGGCAACATGAACCATCAGTCAAAGAGGGGAGGGCAAGTTCTTCTCTACCGGGTCACGTTGGGGCTCCACCGGAACTGATCGAATTGGTAGTCTACAGTGTTTCTGGATGTTTCAGACTGAAGCTGGCGTCAGCATGAGAGCACCACCATCTCATGGCTACGTCGTGGCCATTCCGCGAGCAATCATGGCAGTCGCTCCCCACCGGAAGTCTACGGGAGTCGGGGGTCCCGGTGACTGTTGTAGAATCTTCAAGGCTGAGGGGACTCTTTTGGGAATGGGGCCCATGCCCTAGCAGTCAAGCGTCCGAGTTCCACGGTTGCCCAGAGCCATCTTTGCAGGCCAGGCCCAAGTCTGTGGAGTCGACCGCCATTTCGTGAGCTCCGTAGCAGCCGCCTGTCGCTGTACCGCAAGATAGGGTGCAATTCCGTTGGATGGCGGGTGAGACGTTGTAATAGCAAGAGCAGGCGCAATTCAGCTGGCCGAGTGAGGCACTGTGTCGCAAGAGGGGTCGCAAGTCAACTGGTCGAGTGAAGCGCTGGGGTGTGGCTGAGAAACCTCCACCTGGGGAGGTGGGGGAGGCTCGTTCGTGCCGCCTCTCCCTTTTAGTGCACCCCACGCCGTCTCCTGGCGCAGGTATATGTGATGGTCGGACCAGGGCACCGCAGGACGTGTCTTCAGGTCAAACGGACTGTGGGACAAGGTGTGGAGCAGGCGCAATTATCTCGGGGGCCTCCGTCAAGCGGTTTAGGGAGGCACCGCATCACATTGTTTTCCAATGCAGTCAGGTCCACAAACAGCCCCCACTTACTTTGAGAATAGTGAAGCTGCAGCAGGTGCAAATAAGCTTCAGACAGTGTTACAAGCGCTGCTCGGAATCCTCAACTATGGCACCCAACATCCAGGACTTATGCCATTTGTGCAAGGCAGTGACATCGAAGCATCTCAGGGACCCAGCAACATACCATATCCAGAGTCCTTACCACAACCTCTGCCTTCCTTCTTACCTAGTTATTGTTCTTTCACTCCCACTCCAGGCTTTTAGTCTGTGGATGGAAAACCATGAACCTACACTCACCTATGAAAATCTTACTATTGATGGTTGATTTTGAGCCACAAACACAAAGGCTTGTTTGGATCGATGTTGCAGCAGGCTGCCATGTAAATAGATATTTAATAAAACGTTTTACCCTGTTACTTGTTGATTTTGAGCCCCAAATACAAAGGCTTGTTTGGATCGATGTTGCAGCAGGCTGCCATGTAAATAGTTATTTAATAAAACGTTTTACCCTGTTACTTTGCTGGTGTGTTGTATATATTTATAATATTTGCATAGGGTTTGTCATTATTTTGGGTGGGGTGGGCGGCGGAGCCAAGCTGTCTTGCAGCCATCATGGTGTCGAGCTCAGTTCCTCTCACTAGTTTCGTATTTCTCATGAGGGGTTGTTCATAATGTTTCTATTTTAGCGAGGTCAAAAAGAGATCCCATTAGTGGCCTACTGATTTTGCTTGATTCCTTTTGTTTTTTTAACGATTTTTCACTATCTGCAAAGACTAAACAGAGTATTGCGACTCTGTGCTTGTTTGTAAATAGAGAATGAACCAAAGAGAACCAATTCCAAAACAATAAATGCTAGGATAACAATCAATCAAATGGAGAGGGAAGCAGGCACGACGGATTACAACGGGGGCAAAGGCCTGCGTTACCTACCCTTCACTATCTGCAAAGAGAGAATACTCCTAAAAGAAAAGAGGAGGAGGGGGGGCAGCGTTCAAAGCACATCAGCGTGCATAAACACGAAAATGTTTTTACCTACCACGTACTTGACATTTTAAAGCTTTTGATATTTGCTATTAAAAAACCATTGAAATTCACTGAAAAAACCATAGGTTATAGACCATATATAGTTAGGAATTAGCATTTACAAAACCTTGAAAATTCACTGAAAAAAACATGGGTTATAGACCATATATAGTTAGGAATTAGCATTTACAAAACCTTATTTTACTCACACAAAACCATTGAAATTTCATATATAGTTAGTTGCACTAACTATATATCGCGCACCCGCAATCCACTGCTGATCATGTCACATATTACATAATTCATGACATGATCAGTGACATCACTGATGACATCACTGATGACATCTCAAATGACATCACTGTCAGTGACTGGATGTTTCTGAAAAGTCAAAATATGTCTTAATATTGAAGAATAAGTGGATGTATAAGTGTCTGGATGAAAGATTTAGTAGGTGCATGACTGACTGTATGAGTGAGTGATTGAATGTGTCTCACTGAGTGCATGGGTTAGTGACTAAACTGTCTTAATTTGTGCATCATTATATCTGTTGTTCTGTAAACTGCTACATGTGTTGATCAGTAGCTTTATGATTAAGTATATGGGTTATTGATTGGTTGCCCAAGTATTTGTATGGGAGACTGACTGTGTGTGGGTGGCTGGGAGGTGTATGACTCTGTGCATAGATGTGTGAGCAGTTGATTCACTAGATGTATGGGTTAAAAAGTGCATGTGGAAACAGCTGTATGGGCGGTTGACCGTGTGCATGAGTGTATTGGTGAGTGAATGGATATCTCAGTGCTACATGTCAAAGTAAGTACATATGTAAAACACAGTACATGTGAGAGTTTACATATATAAAAAAACTGTGCATAAGAGCCAGTGAATTTCTGAGTGGCTGTATGGATAATTGTGAACTTGTATCAGGGATTGTATAAGAGAGTAAATATGTGTTAGTATATGTTTGAATAAGTAAGGTGTGTATAACTGTATAGTTGAGGAAATGGAAGTGTGAATGATTCTTTGCATGACTGACTAGGTGTGTGAGTAACTCCATGGATGAATGACAGTCTGTGAGTGTCTGTTTACACTGAGTGTATCTAAGGTTATATTAGAGTCTGAAGAGGTTCACCGTATTATCACATGGATGATGTCATCAGTGATGTGATCAGTAATGTCAAATGAAATGTCATCAGTGATGTCATCAGTGATGTCATTTGAGATGCCATCGGTGATGTCATCAGTGATGTCATCAGTGATGTCACTGATCATGTCATGAATGATGTAATATGTGACATGATCAGCAGTGGATTGCGGGTGCGCGATATATAGTTAGTGCAACTAACTATATATGAAATTTCAATTGTTTTGTGTGAGTAAAATAAGGTTTTGTAAATGCTAATTCCTAACTATATATGGTCTATAACCCATGGTTTTTTCAGTGAATATATATATATATATATAGATCCATCAAAAAAGTTGCCTCCAAAACAGTAGAAACCTCACACAGGTATGTATTTGCTCTTAACTTTAATCACAGTTGCTGCAGCAGACAGAGTTTAATCAGGAAAGCAGCAGTATTTTAAGAGCCTGACACGTTTCATGATTGTATCACTTCTTCAGAGGCTTGCTGGAATGACATCACACTGCCCTAGGTGTCGCAACAAAAAAAAAAAAGATAAGCAGTCCCCAGTGGGTGTGGCCGCTCATCGGGCCTTCTGGAATTTGTAGTTCAGCACAATTAAACTACAGTGAGCTGGCGCGGAATACAGTTAATAATTTAAACAAGTGTTTCCACAGTGGGTTACTTTACCATGTGGTCTTCTAGACTGCAGCACTTCACGGCAAACGTTACCACGCACCTGGCCCACTTTGCTCACGTCTATTTCGTGTCGCAGGGGTCCGTGCTGACACAGCGGGTTTCCTCCATGGCTAGGCACAGCCGTGTACTATCCATCAAAGAAGTTGCATCCAAAATAGAAGAAACCTCACGCAGGTATGTATTTGCTCTTGACTTTAATCACAGTTGCTGCAGCAGACAGAGTGCAATTAGGAAAGCAGCAGTATTTTAAGATCCTGATGTGTTTCATAATTGTATCACTTCTTCAGAGGCTTGCTGGACTGACATCACGCTGCCACAGGTGCGGAAACTAAAATAAGTGATAACCAGTCCCCAGTGGGTGTGGCCGATCATCGGGCCTTCTGGAATTTGTGGTTCGGCACTATTAAACTCTAGTGAGCTGGCGCGGGATACTGTTCATAATTTAAACAAGTGTTCCACAGTGGGTTACTTTACCATGTTGGCTTCTAGACTGCTGCACTTCACTGCAACCGTTACCGAGCACCAGGCCCACTTTGCTCACGTCTATTCTGGGTCACAGGGGTCCGTGCTGACACAGCGGGTTTCCTCCATGGCTAGAGAAAAGCCTGTGCAAGAAACGGGATTGCAGTTGGAGATTATCCTATGATCCCACGGCTAAATCAGTCTATAAAGCCACCATAAAAAAAATTCACAGACTCAAACGTTCTACAGTGAGAGAGTACTTTATCAATAAAATTCACCTCTCCGGCAATTCTACAAAAACTCTTTGTTAAAGACTTCACCAAGCCAGCCATCAGTTCGAGCATAGTCCCCTTTACCCAAGATCTTTGCAATGGGCTTTCTGATTTTTTCCATGACGAAATTCTGGATATATACACTACGATTGCCCCACCACCTCTCTCACCTACGGAGGCAGTTAACAGCGACACGCTGACCACCTTCCACCCATCTCTATCGAGACCTCACTACAGTAACTCCTAGCATGCAAATCCGGCTCTCCTAAGGATCCTTGCCCAAACACAGTTCTTCAGTATTCTAGCCTCTCTTATTATTTCTCCACTGAACCAGATCTGAAATGCCTCTCTCTGCACTGGAACCTTCCCCTCAGCCTAGAAACAGGCCTTACTAGTGACTATTCTCAAAAAATCTGATGCAGACCCTGCGGTCTACAAAATCTACCAACCTACTTCCTTTTTGCCAGCTAAAGTCTTGAAAAATCTGTTCAGGAACAACTTTCCAGTTATCTGGAATCTCGACATATTTTTCATAACACTCAGTCCGGGTTCAGATCTGGCTATGGTACTGAGACCACGCTCCTAAAAGTCTCTGAGACTATCCGGAAATGCATGGATCCAGGCAAAGCAGCCATGTTGGTGCTCCTTGACCTGTCGGCAGCATTCAATACAGTCTCTGATTCCATCCCCCTAGACTGACTGTATACCGTAGGGATCCAAGGTACTCCCCTTTCTTGGATTCAGACTTACCTTAGCTGACGGGCTCAACAAATCGCTCCCCACCCTTTTGTCTCTGATTAGAAACCCTTAAGTTGTGGGGTCCCCCAGGGCTCTGCCTTGAGCCACATCTTCTTTAATGTCTACCTCTCTCCCCTTGCGGCATTGGTACAATCCTGTGGGGTGAGAGTGATCTCATATGCCAACGCCACACAACTGGTGTTTTCCATTGATGATCACACCGAGGCCTCATTGGCAAATTTCAGACATTGCCTTTGTAACATCTCTTCATGGATGTCATTGAATACTCTCAAGCTCAACTCAGACAAACCTCAGGTCCTTTTCTTCAACCAAACAAGCCCCCTTTCCCTGTTGCTTTGGTGGCCATCAGAGCTGAACCAGCCTCCCAAGCCTGTGGGCTTGGGTTCTGGTTTGATAATGAGCTGTCCTTTAAATCCTAAATTAGTCAGGTGTCCTCTTCTTGCTTTGGAAAACTTTATATCCTCCTTAAAACCCTGCACTTTCTCCCCCTGGAGTCCAGTCGGACAGTCATCCATGCCTTGATTACCTCACATCTTGACTACGCAAATAGTCTACATATTGGGGTGCCGGCCTATCTGATCAGACGCCTTCAGCTCATTCAGAACGCAGCAGCCAGACTGATACGTAAAATTCCATATCGCCATTCGACCATCCCCCATTTGAGGAAACTCCACTGGCTTCCCGTGACCAAACAAATTTAATTCAAGGCTCTCGTTCTGGCTTTTATAACGTTCCAAGGACGTGGCCTTGCTTACCTTGGAGTTCAACTCAAACACTCTCAATACACTTGTTCCCTCAGATCTAACCACCTTTGCCTTCTGGTGACCCCCCACTTTTGTCAGTCTAGAATGGGGCGCAGAGCCTTTACAGTGATCACTGCCAACATCTGGAATGGCCTTCCACTATCTCTGCATCTGGCTGAGTCTGAAGCCATTCTCCGATGTACCCTAAAGACCTGACTATTGTCCAGCCCCTAGACCCCGACTGTTTCCTTCCTCTACAGATCTGACATAGCGCTGGGACACCCCTGTTGCTTTATAAACTACTGTATACATATAAATATATATATATATATATATATTTCTTTTTTAAATAAACCAGGTTCCATAAAGCTAGGGGGGTTGTGTTATACTGTTTAATGTTTATAATTATTTTTTATTTTTATCTATGTAAATGAGTAATATAATGTAATGTAATGATGTCTTGTAAAGCGCATGAATCACCCCACATGGGGTAACTCCGCACTGTAGACCGCTGGGGAACCTGTCCTGGCTTTCCCTGGGAGATGGTCCCTACTGGGTATCTCCAAGGTGAAACCAGGCATCCCCGGCTTATGTAGAGGGCCGTTGTGGAGATGAGGCAAGCTAATGCCCAGAGTTGCCGAGTGTGATCCCTGGTTAGAGTAGGCACCGAGGCGAGAATTATCGAGTCCGCTGACCCTGGTCCACGACCCTGCCACGTCGGGAATTAAACCCTGGTCCCGGGCCGTCCTCTGCTTCCGGGTCTGCCGTCTCTAACCAGTGAGCCACACCACTCCACTATGTAAATGAGTACCACCTCCTTTGAAGTTTTGGTTCCTTTTCAAAGACTTATGACCACAATTGAGTTCACAACTGATGCATGCATCTTACTGTGATTCACAAATAGGAGGGGACATACTAAGCATGGGCGGAAAATCCGTTTCGCTCGCGGATTTTGCGGATTTTCGGTAAATTCGCAATCCGCGAGATTCGCGAATCTCCCGCAAAATCCGCAAATCCGCGAGCAGCGGATTTTATGGCTTGCTCGCACTGTTCGCGTGAGTTCGCGGCTTCCCAGTACAACTTCGCGCCCCGCGAATAAGCGCTAAATTGCAGAAATACGATCTTAGCAAAACTGAAACTACTTACCAGGTTCAAAAGTTCAGGCTCATCATTAGTACCCATTTCCTGTAGTGCTTCCTGAGGGGCCCTTCCAGAGTTCAGTTGCCTACTTGCAACTATTATGTGACCCAGCTCTGAACCTCAGAATAGTTACACATATGCCACAAAGGTCCTGAATTACAGCTAAGGGAGACAAGCAGGAGCCAGGCTGGAAGTTCAAATCCATTAATCAGCCCCTAATTCATTATTGTCAGTTGGTGCAGGGCAGGTGTTGTAACTAATTTTGCAACAATGAAAGCACTTAGCAAGTGCAAAAGATCACTAATCAGGAAGCACTAAGGAAGCAGGTGCCAGCTAAAAAATCATTCTGTGACACATTAATCAGCCCCAAATTAATTCAGATCACTTGAGGCAGGGAAGGTGTGCTTTGCTTTGCCACAATAATGTACACTGACTGGACAACCAGAGGGTGCTGTGATGAAACAGAGGGTGGCATGGGTGGGCCAGAGGGTGGCATGAGTAGTCAGAGAGTGGCAGTGGTGACAGAGAGTGGCAGTGATGAAGAAGAGTGTCCCAAACAGGCTGGACACGTAGAAACACCAAGTTCGCAAAACTTGCGACCCGACAGGTAAGTTCGCGTTTTGCGAAATTGTACAAAACCCTCGCGAACTGGCAGAAACACGCGCGAACACAAAAAAAAAATGCAAATTCGCGAGAATTCGCGGATTTTGCGAATTGCGAGTTCGCAAATCCGCAAAATTCGCGAACGCGAGATTCGCAAAATTCGCCCATGCTTAGGACATACCATCACACGTATACTATTATCGATTCATAATGAGTCGCCAAACAATTTGTATAATTTGGAAAGGCTTTGCCGAACCACAAAATGGATGTAATAAAATGCAGAAAAAACATTGGGGCAGATTTCCAAGCTCCTGGCAACACATTCGCACTGCCATTGAGTCACTTTTGTGATGCAGAGGCGGCGTAAAAAATGCTGCCAATTTACAACGTGACCCATCTAGAGAGATGAGTCACATTGTAAAGCCCTGCGTCACATTATACCTGCATCAGGTATAACGTATGCAGGGTCGGCATTCCCATGCAGGAAATCCTCATAAAAGTGACCCAGGGAAATCTTGTAGATTTCACTGAGTCACTTCCAGGATGCCACAGTGGCAAAACCTTATGCCTGCTTGAAGCAGACGTAAGAAGTGACTCAGTTTAGTTGGAATTGGTCTCAAAATGCATTGCTGTAGTTGCATCATGCTTGCGACATGACTCTAGCAAGGCCTAACTTTTGCCCCAACAGATGCGTCAGAATTTCTGATGCATCTGTCAATCCTTGTGCCATGGTGCACCATATTGTATATAAGGTATGTCTGAACTGGGGTGGCAGAGTGGGCTAAAGAACGGTGATGGATTAAACCCAGATCTTTTGACTGGGTGTGAGTCTTTGATTGATTCCGATGCTCCGTCCATCACCACCCCCTTTTGCACCGATATTGTATATACGGCACATCCATGGTGGCTCAAGGGTTTTTCAGGGTGACGCAGGGTAAATGACGCATCAGATGCGTCACTTTCTTGTAAATCTTCCCTATTATGTGGTCATAAATCCTGAGATTTTGCGAATTGCAGGATCTACATCTGTAAAAGGATTTGGTACATCTGGGCATGTGTTTTTTGCACAGTCCATGGAAGCCAGGATTAAAATCAGAGTTCGAAGTGGGTTTCTCTGTAGCTATATCACATCACAATCCCTTTTTAGGTCTTGTGTTTGGCAGCACATGCGCTGCATGCGCTGTCTCAGCAAGACGTAAAGTAATCTGTATATTGGCTTCAACTCTGTGTAATTTCTCTTACCCCTCGTGATTCGTTTAAGTTTGGCATTGCTGTTGTTTTCTTGACTTCTGTTGGCTGTTTACAGTTTTGTTCCGCTCGCACTTAATTGCATTTAGTGTGCCATCTGGTTGGGGGCGTGCCCCCCCTCATCTCCCTTGTTCTGCAGGGCCGCTTGTTTTTCTTCCATGCACAGTAGTTGAGAGGGTTGAAATGTGAGCTCTGCTCTGCAGATCGCTCTCCCCTGTCTGCCCTTTGCCCCCTCCTTCACACGTCAGCTGGTCCATCCAAAATCAGTGAAACAAAATGAGCACCGGCATTCCCTGCTCTTCCCACAACTCCCCTTTAATTCTCATGCCTTGGGGCTCTCTTTTTGCACGGATGACGTGTCTTTACTTCATACGTTGTCTTCAGAGTAACTTTGCACTTAGCACCTCGTAATGCAACATCACAGAATCTCTCAAGAGTTTAAAATAAGGCCCAGGGACGTGGCGTAGCAGGCCATCACGGAGGACATAGCCTACAAGAGCTCCGTCCAGCCCATCACTTATCCGCCTAATATCCTGTCTTCCCCTGTTAATCCCGTTGCCCTGGAGGAGGGAGCAGTGCCCTGGGCCGAGTAGTTTTGCTCCGGTGCCAATCGCAGAGTGCTGGGGGTCCCGGTCGCCGAGAGGAGCAGAGAGACAGACTGCGGCCTGGTCCGGGAGAGTGCAGCCAGGGCCTTAAGTTTCGCGCTCCCTGGCCCAGGCGGGCGGGAGGCGGCAGCGAGCAGAGGAGTGCGACTGAGGGGTGTTGGAGGGCCAGACCACTCCTGGGAACCTCGGAGGCACCCCACTACGATATTCCGGCAGACGGAGGGCTGCTGCTGGGGGGCCGGGCTCGCCTTCTGGGCGAGTGGGGCCGGAGTCTTCCCACAGTGAGGCCTAGTGACGAAGGCGCAGCCGGAGGCAGGAGTTTGGTGACATCCAAAAAGACCCGCCCAGACGGCGGCCTACATCGGCAGGTGATCGGGGGCAGATCGGCCTTCGGAGGGTGCTGTGGGGCTTGAGGTACCAGGTTTTTATGGACCCGACGGTGCCAGGGAGAACACCCGAAGACCTCGAGTCCTTCCTGTTTCAGACTACAGAAACACAGAGTCTTCTAGGTGAAGTCAAAGATCGTATTTTATTGGCTGCAACCAGTAACAGATATCCTAGAAGTACAACAGCATGTATGTTCTCAGGAGACTGCTCGTTTTTACAGAACCAGCCTTCTCTTTTTATACTAAATAATAAGCTTCAGGCAAGAATTCCTTGTTTTACAGTTGGTCATACAAATATTTCTACTACAAAGAAA
This sequence comes from Lissotriton vulgaris, assembly GCF_964263255.1. Taxonomy (NCBI): domain Eukaryota; kingdom Metazoa; phylum Chordata; class Amphibia; order Caudata; family Salamandridae; genus Lissotriton; species Lissotriton vulgaris. The sequence goes on from NW_028249342.1 coordinate 120,518, forward strand.
AAGCAGAGTCATGATGACAAGTCCACATTTCAGTTTGTCCAGTTTGTGATAGATTACCCGGCAAGGCCCAGAACTTTCATCAGATATTGACGGACCCCTAATAAAATCGAGCACCTCCTCCTTGTAAAACAGGTCATAAAGAAGAAACAGGGACAGGTGTGTGTGAGATTAGGCATAGCTTGTGTGCGATGAACAGTTTATGACATGTTGTGCCTTGATACTAATCTCATTCGGCCACTGGAAGAGGAATTGCCTGAACAGGTTTGGCTTGAGGCAGTGGAGTCAGCTCGCCCAGGTCACAGAGGAGTCAGCAAAGGTGTACATATCCTTTCAGATCGAATTTGGCCTTAGTTCTTTTTGCTATGTAAGGGCAATCACAAAATGGATGCCGCTCACAAAATGGAACCCGAGGGTTCAAGACGAAAACTACGATTTCAGGGTGATTTCGTCACTCCATCATGACTCAAATGCTTAGGTATAGTATCTCAATCATTACCAGTCTGCCAATACCAAAATCGTCATGATACGATGATATTTTTGGCACAAGTGTAGAGCTTCGGTACCACACAATAGCAGGGTCCAGAATTTTCAGTACCACAGCCCCTCCTTTTGCCCTTATATAGGCAATAACCCATACTCATGCTAATCTGAGTCCAGGTCTGTATTCATGAAGTCATTGAGATGTTGCTGTAACATCATCCTTTACTTAGTTCATCTCTTGATACAGTTTTCCTTACACATAATGTTGCACAGAGGCCACATATTGCAGGAGCATACTGCACACACAGACAGAACAGAAAAAGGATGGCTAGGATCATCCCAATGACAGAATCTTCTATCCCCAGGCAGATATCAGTTCCCAGAACCACCCCATCAAGGACCAGTCTCCTTCGTCCACATGAATGGACTCAGAGATCCCATGCAGTTTGGAGATGGCCTGGTATACTGTAGGAGCATTATCGGGGATGAAAATGCAGCAACTTGATTGAATCACTTTACATACCCCACCACGATCTGCAAGTATGACATCTAACGCAACCCTGTTCTGAAGAGTCATAAGGCGATCCGACTGGAGCTCAGCAGTCAAATTACTCAGGGCACCGGCAGTTTCAACTACAGTAGATTCAACCACCCTTGTTAATTGCCCTATGTTCCTGCTGTTCACCATAGGCCCCCAAAACGGCAGAAAACCCTTTGCAAAATCTCCAAATTCTTGTCCTGCAGTGTCTTCTTTACTGATGACACCTCTAACTATCCTTGTCCTATGGTAATCTGCCTCGGCTGTGTAGGTGGGAGGCAACAGGAACAAGACAAAACATGTGCCTGAGAAATCAGGGGGCAACCATGTATAGGCTCTATCATGGCAGATGAAATAGGTACCCTTAGCTGCTAAGAACGAAGGGGAATTCCGGGACGCAAACACATATGTTTCCGTGCAGACGCTCTTCCCCAACTGAGCTCTGGGATTTTTGCCATTACCTTGCAGACATAGGTTACCCTGATGGGGTACAATCCAAAATAGAGGAGGATCTCTTCGCTCGCTGGTTCTCACTCAAAGCAATTCCATATTTTGTCATATTCCATCTAACATAAGCTTGTAACTCATCTTTAGGAATCGTTCTATACGAGTCAATTGTTCTGCTCATATTTGCAATTCCTACTACCAATGCTCTGTCACTTGAGTTACTCTTCATGGAATGCAGGGAATATGGTTGGATGGCGAATATGAACATTGTTTGGAATGCCCATAACGAACCATGATAACTAAATGGTAAGGCCAGGTATGGGATACCCTTGCCTGTCGTATGCGGCATAAGACCACACACCCAACAGTTAGTTGTATTCACTACTAATTGGTGTTGGTGTAAGAGCTGAATAAAAGAGTTATTAATAAACTCTAATCTTCTTGAGGACTCATGTTAGGGCAGTGGGTGAAAAGAGTGCAAGGAAACAGTAGGAGGAGGTATGGGCTGAGTAGTGGGTGCAAATGAAACTTGAAAAGTGTATAAAACATACCCTATTAAAAACATCATGACACCAAGCAACATAAAGATACAACATATTAACGATCTCTTCTTCGACATTAATATACACATTTTATCTTTAAAGTTCATTCGTTTGGCAGGTCTCTCCATCTCAGAAAACTCCATCCTCTCTAATTTGCTGCCCGCGGTGGTTGGGTGTTTCTGCTGAAGAGTGCTTCTGTCAGTCCAGTATAGCTTCCTTGGACCAACCAGAACTGTCGACCTAACCGTCTCCAGCTGCACTCCAAAGACTGTGGCAACCGCGACCCTAGCAGCAGAACCGGATGGCGGTTCGAAAAACAAAAATGAGCAAGTTTCTTGGATGAGAGAGCTGCACAATAAAAAGTAAAAAGAAATTTATTTGTCCATAGTCATAGGTCTTGGCCTCAAATTATAACGGTTTCTACCAGGTGCTGTCTGGTCTTGAAATAAGAGTTCAGGCTCTGTAGTGTTCAATCGAATTGACGGAGGCACAGCTTCTTGCAAAATGTTGTCGCTCTCCTTTTCCGAAGTTGTTCCTTTTTTACGTGCATCACTAAAAGGTAGGAAACGAGGCACAGTCTCAGCTTCAGAGTCAGCGACTCCCTCCTGGACCCACTGGTCGTACGGAAGAGGCAGTGGGACCCTCTTACAATGATTGCCGTGGACCCAATGGCCCACATGCATCAAGCACTTTTTCATTCGCAAACGGTGCGATTCCTTAAAATCGGCCGTTTGCGAATGCAAAAGTGCTTTTTGGGATGCATGAAGCAATTTTAGAATTCGCAACATTGTTGCGAGTTCTAAAATTGCGGGTGCTTTTAAGAAGTCGCAGATGTGCGACTTCTTAAAAGCAATGCATCATTACTTTGACAAGTGGAAATTCGCAATTAGGGTTCCAAATTTACCGAGTGGTTGAACCACTCGGTAAATTTGGAAAAAATGTTTAAAATGCTTTAAATGTTTTTTTTTCAACATTCATGTTTCACACACACATGTCCTTAGGACATGTGTGTGTGCAACATGATGCGAAAAATACATTTCAGGGGTGCATGGGGAGGTCCTTTGGACCCCCCCCTGCACTCATGAAATTTTCTAAGTGCCACTCGCAATTTGCATTGACTCCTATGGGCCTTTTGGCCCATAGGAATCAATGGGAATTGCGAAAATTAACTTAAGAATTCGGCATTTCTTTGGGATTCGGTAAAAATTGCGATTTTTACCGAATCACAAAGAAATACCGAAAAAAATGATGCATAGCATTTTGCACTTCTTAATTTGCGATTCCTTATTTTTCGCAAATTAAGAAATGCAAAATGACACAATGATGCATGTGGGCCTAAGTTTCTTTCCTTCTACTCGAACGGCAGATCTTGTCGAGAGAAGAACTAGATGAGGGCCGGTCCACCGGGGCTGGTCATTCTTTGTTCGCTGGAAATTCTATACCAGCACGTATGATCCAGGATCGATATGATACCCTGGAGCTTCAGAGGCCTGAGGTAGAGTGTCGTGAACCTGTTGGTGTAAAACACGCAACTAAGCCGCCAATTCATACAGATAATCAAGCAGTACAGGATGTTCTATTTCACTGAACCTGGTGGGCCTTGGCACTCCCCATATGTTGGCCGGGCGGCCGAACACAATTTCATAGGGACTAAGTCCCACTCTAGAGTGAACAGTCATTCTCGTTGATAGGAGTGCCAAGGGCAGAGCGTCAGGCCATTTAAGACCTTTGCTCGCTTGAATCTTGGCCAGTTTCAGTTTTAACGTGCCATTATAGCACTCTACTAGTCCAGCTGATTGGGGATGATTTGCAGCGTGGAACATTTGCTGAAGGCCCAGCCCTTTACACACTCTCTTCATCACTTGACCCATAAATTCACTCCCATTATCACTCCAAACCATTCTAGGCATTCCGAATCTACGGAAGAACTCTTTGACAAGGGCTTTGGCTGTGGACAAAGCAGTATTGTCCTTCAGAGGGTATGCTTCGACCCATCTTGAAAAGGCACAAACAACAACGAGTACGTATTTCAAATTGTTGTACCTTTCCACGTGGATGAAATCTAGCTGCAAAACCTCAAACGGATACGTTGGAGGCGCAAAATGACCAGCTGGAGTTGGGGTTCCCCTACCAGGGTTGTATTTCAGGCATACCATACAATTCTTGACCACATTCTCCGCACACTTAGGGATTCCAGCATTTTGCCATACTGGAGCTAACAACTTACAAATCCCTTTCACGCTGATATGAGCCATTCCATGAGCCATTGTCACCACTGCAAGCACATACGCATCGGGTAACAACCATCGCTGATGCTCTGACAATTTAATCCAACAACCATTCGCATCCAATTTACCCTTCCTTTCTCTCCATTCATTCAACTCTTTCTCCGTGTCTTCAGCTTGAATGGACTTCACGCTCTCAATTGTATCTTCACACATACCAACATCACCAATCCATCTCGCAGGGCCTGCAACATACATTTGACTCATTACATTCCTAGCAGTTTCTTTCGCAACTTCATCCGCAAACGCATTTCCACGACCAACATCATCCGTAACCTTTTTGTGTGCACTGCATTTCACAATTGCAACCTGTAGCGGCAAGGTCAGTGACTCGAGAAGCTCATTCACCAACTGACCATGCTGGATCTTAGCACCATGCGAAGTCAGGAACCCATGTTCTTTCCACAATCGTTCAAAACTGTGAGCCACACGTAATGCGTATTGGCTGTCCGTATACACATTCACTCGTTTTCCTTTCGCCAACACACATGCTCTTGTGAGTGCAATCAACTCTGCTGCTTGCGCTGAATTATGGGGGATACGTGCAGCTTCAACAATAGTATGCAAAGTCGTCACAGCATATGCTGCAGTTGTATCACCATTCGGCAACTTGAAACACGAACTATCAACCCACAAAGTACCATCACACTCTGGAAGAGGAGTGTCCCTAAGGTCTATCCTCCCTTTCGTCTCTTCCTCTGTTCTCAGAAAACAGTCATGCTGATCTTCACTATCCTCATCTGTCTCAGCTACAATTGGCAATAATGTGGCTGGGTTTGGTGTATTACACCTCTTTATGTGCACATGACTTGCCAATAGTGTCAGCTCATACCCTGACAATCGAGCACTAGTTAAATGCTGTGTCCTTGTTTTATTTAACAGAATATCCACTGCGTGCGGGACAATTGCAATCAGCATATTATTCATTACTAATCCAGCAGACTGTCGAATAGAGACAGCTGCTGCCGCAGTAGCTCTCAAACAACTTGGCAACGCCTTAGCTACCGGATCTAAAGTCGCCGAAAAATACGCGCATGGACACTGTTTGTCCCCAAAAGACTGTGTCAGAACTGACAATGCGCAACCTTCTTTCTCATGGACATATAATGTAAAAGGCTTACTGTAGTCGGGGGTACCCAACACAGGAGCCGAACACAATGCATCACGCAATTCGGAAAAACTTTTCTGACACTCTTCAGACCACGGAATGGGTTTCAGTGTATCTTTACAAGTTAGTGCCACCAAAGGTTTGGCCAACAAGGAAAAATTTGGTATCCATTGTCTGCAATATGATGTAATGCCCAAGAAAGCACGCACTTCTCTTTGCGTCCTTGGGACACTCAGTTTTGCAATTGCCTGAATTCTTTCTGGGGTCAGTTTCCTTCCCTCCTTCGATAAGAGGTGACCTAAGTAGGTTACTTCTTGTCGACAATATTGTAACTTTGAAAGAGAGACTTTGTGGCGCAAATAACACAAATGATGCAACAACGACAAATATCCTCAGTATCTGCAGCTATTAGCAAATCATCGACGTACTGAATAAGAGTAGCGCCATCAGGTAAAACAATCGTGTCAAGCTGTGATATCAGAGCCTGACTGAATATTGATGGACTTTCACAGTAGCCCTGAGGAGCGCGTTTGAAGCAGAAACTTCGGCCTCCTAAATTGAAGCCAAAAATATCCCTGCTCTCCTCTGCAATCGGGATGCTGAAGAAAGCATTCTTCAAGTCAATCACTGAGAACCAAGTCGCTGAAGCTGGAATCATAGTCAATAGGGCAGTGATATCAGGGATAACGGGAAACAACAATCTTATTGACCTCCCGAAGATCAATCACAAATCTGTACACAGGTGGCTGGGAAGGATCAGTACGCTTCAGAACCGGTAGAACAGGACTATTACAGATGTTGCCTCTTGTCTCTTCAATCACATCTTTCTCAATCAAATCATAAATGATCGCTAACAACACCTTTTCACCTTCACTAGAAATCCTGTATTGGGGAATGCGTGGCAGCCTAACATTGGCTTTCAATGTTACAACATATGGCGCTATCTCCAAGAGACCCACATCATTGGAGCCAGTAGCCCAAAGAGTATCCGGAAGAGAAGACAATTCTGTCGGAAGTTTATCCTTCAACAAATACATTGGAGAAACCACTTTCTTACCCAGTGTAAGTTGTACTCCCGAGGGAGAACAGTACAAAGTCACATATAATCTTTTCAACAAATCTAAGCCCAACAAGTTTTCACCACAACCTGTTGTAAGAATGAGGCGTGCTTCGAATTCACAAGGTCCAACAGAAAGGGACATAGGTCTAGAAATTGGGTTCCTAACCGGGGCGCCAGAAAAACCTACTGAAACATTCATTTCGCCAGACTAAGGTGCGCCAGGGAGTTTTGAGTGCATAATAGAACTCTTTGTAGCACCAGTATCCAACAGAATCCAACAGAAAAGGCTCTGACACACCTGATGTAATCACCTTAAAATAAGGCCCACTCTGATCTACTGGAACTGAAACAACTCCCTCTCTTTGTCCATGGCTGTCCTAGCAATCACCACCTTCCATATACCCATCTTCTGCATAGTAGTCATCAGCATAGTACTGAGCCGTCCTAGCAAATGCGTTATTCTGCTGGTCGAAACTATTCATAGAATTCTGAGGCGGGAAGGAACGAGCGTTCTGGGGGAAACTTCCACGCCCCCTACCTCTAGGAGCTTGTTGAACGCCTTGACCTCTCGCACCAGAAGCACCATTCGTACGCTGTAACAAAACTGGACAACTACTCTTGAAATGACTCTCTTTCCTACAATATGCACACTGATTGGGTCCATACGGTAAACGTTGCTGAGAGGACTCATTTCTTTGCGAGTTCCTCAAATATTGCTGAGGTTTCTGGTAGTCAGGCTGACTATTTTTACGAGGTGGATAAGCTTGCTGTAGAAGGACTTTAGTCTTCAATTCCTTAGTCTTTTTGTCCGTTTTCTCTAACTCATCTTTACGCCTATTCTCATAATACTGGGCCGTAGCTAAAATCTGCGCTGACGTGGAAACAGCCCAAGCACTCTCAGAATCCTTCAACTTATTACATAATTCGGGAAGCAAATTATGTACAAATGTGTCAACAAACAATCTTTGGCCACCCTCCGTAGTCATATCCTGACCACTATGATCTACAAAAGTCTCCTCGAACCTCGTGAAGAAGTCAGACACAGTCTCATCTTTCTTTTGTTTGCATGCAGACAACTTGTCCCAATTAACATGCAATTCGGGCATTAGAGTCTTCATATACGTAATAATCCTACCGGGAAGTTCTGCTACTAAGGGCTCAGGTTTAGCACCACCAACTTGTCTAGCATCAGCAGCAGCAATATTTGCCCATGTGTCGCCTAACTCTTGATCATGATCCGTATGACAAATCTTTCCCAATAAAGGCTGTGGAACAACATTTCCAAACAACATGTCTACATCGGCTAAATTCATGATACAGGAGCCTGCGGTCTGTGAAAATTCTTTGTAATACCCTGCAGGATTTTTACGAGGATCAGGCAATGTCTTCTTAAGAGCCAAAACTTCAGCTCACTTCCATGGGACATGTACCCACACACGCTGGAAATGTGGCAGAATAGCTGGAACAACATTAGCGTTCCCTTCCCTCCAAACTGGGGGGACTTCTCTCATGGGATCTTGTCTTGCCTTTTTCTTAACCTCAGAGTCAAACAACGACTGGGAAACACTCTCACTCCTAAACGACAATAATGTCGCAACTGCTTTCTCAACATCGGAACCCACAATTGTGCCCTTCGCAAACTCGAACCGCACACTATACAACTCTGACATATTTCGTTCCGAATTATCTTCCTCCAATTCCTCACAAAGGAAAACACACATTTTCTCAAAAAACGTTTCTCTGTTTTGATTCTTCCCACTTATGGAAGACATCCATAATAGAATCTAGCTCATATTGCACCGGGTCTGTAACCCACTTATGCGCCAATCGATCCAATATCTCTTTCTCTCTAGAGTCAGGCAATTGACTGTGTGACTGTCTACGCTCTGTAGCAGGGGACATACTCAGTTGTCCTAACCAAGGAGAAAAGAAACCAGAAACGGCAGCAGTCATTCGCTGTCTAGCAGAAGGAGAAGAGGAAAGAATAAGGGAAGACGGAGAAGAATCCAGAGTCAGAGCAGGAGGAGCATTAGGAACAGACGTAGAAGTAGCAGGCAAAGTCAAAGTTGGCGGCCCCTGAGGAGGCTGCGCCAAAGGAACAGCAACCAACGGAAGAGGAGCTGGTTGTGGAGGAATCACAGGAGGCACGATAATCGGGGGTTGTACAGCCACAACTGGTGGCGGTGGTGCCGTAGCATTCTGTGCATCAGGGGGTGGTGAACTCAGGAGATGTGACATTAACAAATCTTTCTCAAGATCGTTCCTTGCTTCCTGTTCTTTAGTTGGCAAAGCTGGGTAGCATCTATCTACCGCTAACTTCTTTACTCGTTTCATCTGTTCACTTTCTTGCTCTTCTTCATTATCCCTAAATGCAACAGCAGCTTGCACCATTGACATACCTCGTTTATTTTTCTTCACTAATTTAATTTCTTTCTGTTTGGCTTCTTTGCGCCATAGGCGAAAAGAGTCAAACATCGCCGGACGGGCTTTCTTCTTAAAAAGTTTGACCTCTAGATTATCCAGGATTTCTGTGTCAAAGCTACCATATTGGGGCCATTTTAAAACACCATCCTTTCTGGTGTATCGGACCCATACTTCGTTATATGTGATAGGGCCTACGCCATGCTTCACATAGAGCTCATATGTTGGAGTTCCAATCGGAGGAACCGGACACGAGTCCTCCAATCGGGGGTCCCTATTACAACTAAGACAAAACAAATTCCCAAGTCTGCTAAGACCAGGCATCTTCGCTCTCTAGTCTAGCTTCAAACTTCAAAGGATTATCGAATACGATAGTCTCGTGAATACACGAGTCCTTCGGCTTTGGCACTTGCAAGTTCCAAATCAAAGCGATCCTGAAGGATACTAAACTAAGAACCAAACTAAGGACTGGGAGACGCTCCACTTATACTTAACTGAAGTATCGATGACGTCACCAGAAGGCTCGTCTATCGTTTTGCTCTATCAATCATCAAGGGTCCAAAACAGGGCGATAGTCAGGGCAGCAGTCCTTCCTAGCCGTCAGGACACGGGGAACCTCGCAGCACAGCGGCCAAGGCGCGCCTCCGTGAACTTAAGCTTCCTTATGCCTCACTGTATCCGGCCCG